>NC_081553.1:198327446-198467446 GCF_963082655.1 Stomoxys calcitrans
TAAGGTATGCATTTTCACCGGATTTTGACGCAAGGTGGTTTACACATATACCCAAGGTCCGCATTTTATGCTCTCCTCCATAGGATGGGGGTATACAAATTTCGTCATTTTGTTTGTAACAACTCGAAATATGCGTCTGAGACCCCATTCTAAGTCGATCTAGCCATATCCGTCCGTCGGTCCGTCCGTCTGTCCGTCCGTCTGTCCATCCGCCTGTCCGTCCGTCTGTCCGTCCGTCCGTCTGTCCGTCCGTCTGTCCGTCCGTCCGCCTGTCCATCCGTCTGTCCGTCCGTCTGTCCGTCCGTCTGTCAGTCCGTCTGTCCGTCCGTCTGTCTGTCTGTCGAAAGCATGCTAAGTTTCGAATGAGTAAAGCTAGCCGCTTGAAATCGGTCCATGTTTCGATATAGCTGGCATATAAACCGATCTTGGGTCATGACTTCTTGAGCCTCTTGAGTCCGCAATTCTCGTCCTGAAATTTTGCACGTGGTGTTTTTGTATCACTTCCAACAACTGGGCCAAGTATGGTTCAAATTGAACCATGTTATGATATAGCTGCCATATAAACCGATCATGGGTCTTGACTTCTTGAGCTTCTAGAGGGCGCAATTCTCACCCGATTTAGCTGAAATTTCGCATGAGGTGTTTTGTTATGACTTCCAATAACTGTGCTAAGTATTGCGCAAATCGGTACATAACCTGATATAGCTGCCCTATAAACCGATCTGGGATCTTGACTTCTTGAGCCTCTAGAGGGCGCAATTCTCATTCGATTTGGCAGAAATTTTGTACAACGGCTTCTATCATGTCTATCAAATACGTGTCTAATATGGTCTGAATCGATCAATAGGTTAATACAGCTCCCGATTTAGCTTCTTGAGACCCTACAAGGCCCAATTCTTATCCGAATGAACTGAAATTTTACACAATGACTTCTACAATGTTTAGCATTCATTCATGGTCCATATCGGACTATAACTTGAATAGCTCCAATACCATAACAGTTTTTATTCAATATTCTTTGTTTGCCTAGAAAGAGATACCGCGCATAAAACTCGACAAATGCGATCCATGGTGAAGGGTATATAAGATTCGGCCCGGCCGAACTTAGCACACTCTTACTTGTTCTTGTTAAATTCAAAAAAAAAAAAGTTTTGTTGATTTTATTTAAATTTTAACTTTCCCTAGTATGTCACACTCCATGCTTGTTTTTTCTTAGAACAACAGATTTTTTTTTTATATATTTTTTTAAAATTTTTTCTTATTTTTTTTTTATTTTCATGTTTCTTTGCTGTATTGGCGAATCTCTGGCATGGATGATCTCTCGAACAAAATCTCTCGAATTATGGTTTGCTTGGTATGATGACGTTTCTTTTTTTTTCATTACTTCTGTTGGTCTTGCCTCGTCACACGATTTTGAAAAAAAAAACACACACACTGTCTTTTTTAATGATCATCTGCTGCTGCTGCTGCCTTGTTTTCCGGTGGGGATATGGGGGATTTTGGGGATATTTTTACTTTGACGGGATGACGAACACCACGCACTTGGCTGCTTGCGACTTGGGCGCTAACGACAATAATTATGATGCTGTTTTATTCTGGTTGTTGCTGTTGTTCATGGGGATTACTAAATGTTTAGCTAAAAATAGAAACGAATATCTAGCAAGGCGCACCGAAATAGCAACAAAAGCTGCAACCACAACACCAACATACAACAAAAAATCCATCTCCTTGCCAGCCACACCAAATCTATCACAATTACGTCGACCTGTTGCCTTGAGTTATAGGAAATTGGAAGGTGTTACGGTGAAAGAGGGGGTTGACAAAACTTCCATGCCTTTGGCCTATGACCATTGGAGAACGGAACCATGCTGCTATCATAATGGGGAAAAGCTGCAGCAGGAGCAGCATCAGCATCAACATCAAACATTTACTAAATCCTCTTTAGATACCAACAAAAATAGATCCATGTTGCTTAAGCATCCTGGACGTTATGAGGAGCCCACACATCTATTGCCAAACTTTGGCACCACTCAAAGCAATAATGGCCACAGCAGCAGCAACAACAACAACAACAACAATGGTGGCACCATGTGTGCCAACATTGTTATGGTGGCCAATGCTGCTGCCAATGCTTCAAACCAAACAAAACCCTCCAACAACAAAACTTTGGGCTGTTTTGCCCAACATCAAACGCAGCAACATGCAACCCCAACCCCAACACCAACCGATCGTTACGTTTACAATGGCCATACTCAAATTCAAAATTCACCACGCTCTGCTGGTGGATTTCTACGCTGCGAGCCTTGTTGCGAGAGCATGGGCAGCAAGAATAGTGGCCAAAATAATGGTTTAAAGCACACCTCATCCTACTCGGCCATGTATCAGCCATCCGATACGGAAACAGTCTCTGAATTGTCGTCGTATCGCTTTGTAACGGATGAAGATTTGGAAATTGTTCACAAAAATTATAGAAAATCTCCTACTCAACAAGAACAAGAACAACACGAACAACAACAACAAGAACAACAGCAGCAGCGGCGGCATATAAACGAATCGCAAACGTTGACGCCGCCCTCGTTGGGTGATTTGTGTGTTGTGAACAACTATGACGACAAGAGTATAGAAAACGATTTCTCGGAAAATCTAACGAATAATCACGAACTCTACACGCCGACTAGTAATAATAATAATTATAATAATAACAACAACAACAACAACAACAATTGCTATATAAATAATAATAAAAAAAATCATTTTTTTAATCATACACCAAGAATAAATGCCAACGAATTTCCTTCATCAGCCTCGCATTCATCTTCTCTCATATACAACAACAACAACAACAACGAACTACATCATCAGCTGACTTATAATCCAAGTTTTACCACTGCCCGCCAAGAACCCCAGGGCCATGAGGCTGCTACAAATTGCTGCTATTCCATAGATAAGTCTCAGAGTGATAAACTGATCTATTATCAGTCCTATGCCCAGGTGACAGAGCCTGTGCAAATACCTACAACATCGCCAGCGCCGCACCATAACAACGGCCAAGAAGAATTGCTTTCCTCTTCGTTGCCGCGTAATTATGGCAGTGATTTTGAAGGCACCTCGTTTGCACGCCATTTGTATTTGAGGCAATCCCTGAGATCCTACAACAAAGGGCCTCCTCCCATACCACCCAAGCCTTCGGCAGAGGAGGATATAGCAGAGCCCTCATATGATCCCCAGAGATTTTATCGCAAATTACAGAAATTTGAAAAACAGAATACTGTCATCAATCAAGCTCTGACCAGGGATAGTCTACGCTCCACCCAGGAAAGATCCATAACTCCAGAACGTTGTGAGCTATTGAATTGTTTTCCCTCATACAATAGAAAATCCCACAACAACAATAAGGACAAGCCAAACGATGATGTAGAATCTCTACCCAAAGAGACATCATCTTATCAAGAATCTTCAAATGGTTCCCATAGCAGCAGCAACAACAACAGCCTTAACCATGCCTATCGACCTGCCTCAAGTGATTACTCCTCTAGCCCTAAGCGTACATTGCGCTATGATCATCATGGTCGTTTAAAATCTTGCCATATATCACAATTGCCCATAACCTCCACGGGTTATCGCAGAAATTCCTTGGATAACGAATCACAGCCCAGAGTTTTCACCCATACCCCCTTGAAATTAACACCCACCTTAACGCGTAAGTTTACCTATACTCCAAAACATACCATAACCGCGGAGCTAACCGAAGTGAATGAGGAGGAATACGAAATAAGTGATAAAACACAAAATAAAATAAATGCAGAAAATCTTAATCAAAGTGCAGACATAAACCGCAGTAAAGTCATCAACCTAACCAACGTTAATAGTGAAAATATAAAATCAGCCAGAGATTATGAAAATATTTTGTTTAGCCCACAAAAAATCAAAAGTGAAGATCCTTATCAAGTTTACAAGCAATGCGTTAGCCAAGACGCAAACCCAATAAAGTGTTTGAGCACAGATAACAACCAGGTGAAAAGTGAATCTCAAAATGGCCATGCGTTATTAAGTGAAGTGAACAAGCAAAGTTTTGAACCAAATCAAGAATGTTCCATTGGCAAACCTAATCTTCAGTTAAATACCAATTACAGTGTTGCCAACCCTTATAATTCTCCGAATTCTCCAAATTCCCCAACATCACCTTCGGCCTCATCACAAGGTCTCATCACATCACCCTCACGCCATATTGCTGCCAAGAAATCCCAATTTCCAGATAACCCCCAAGGGGGATGTGTTCATCCTCCAAGCCCCTTGTGGCTAAGTTCGGAGACCATTGAATCACAGACTTCTTCATCACAACGTGGCGGCTTGGATGAGACTCAATCGAATTGTAGTGATCAAACCACCATATTTCATTTCGAACAGGACTGTTCATCTTCCTCATCACCTTCGTCTCTGCTATATGGTTCTCCCTCACAGTCCAACACTGCAGGTGGTGGTAATTTTCTGAAAGGCCCACTTTTGGTGAGACGTCTACCGGCTATACAATCATTTGGATATATACCCACACATTCAAGTTCGCTGGGTTCGAGTGCCAATGTGCCAGAGTACATTGAGAAGGAGGTGAGTACAAATTCATAGTTAGTCTTATTGTTGATATATTACAAGTAAGGGATTCTGGAGGGGGTCGACTATGTAAGACCTTAAACTACTGTACATTTACACTATAAGATCAAAAGTGTTGTGAATAGGGACTTATAAGTGAGAAACATATATAAGAAGGAATGTGGGCTATATTTAAATCTGATCCAAGTATTTATACCCCCCACCAAAGGATAGGAGGAATATTCATTTAGTCACTCCATTAGCAACATATCGAAAGATCCATTTCCGACCCTACAAAGTGTATATATTTCGGAACATCGTAAAATTCTAAGACGATTCAACGATGCCCGTGTGTCTGTCCGCCTGTCCGTCCGTGTGTCAGTCCGTTGTAATCGCGCTACAGTCTTTAAAAATTGAGATATTGAGTTGAAATTTTGCACAGACTCGTATTTCTTCCATACGCAGGTTAAGCTCTTGAATGGACCATAGCGGACCATATTTGGATATAGCTGACATATAGACCGATGTGGCGATTTTGGGTCTTAAGCCTATATCAGGCGCTTTTATTACTTGATTTTGCCTGAAAATGTGATCAGTGAGTTGTACCAAGATTCCCAACATCTGTTCTGAATATGGTACTGATCGGGCTATAGTTAGATATAGCTGCCATAGAGACCTATCTTCAGCTTTAGGGTTTAAGGACTATAAAAGGCTGATTTTGCTGAAATTAGAAACAGTGAGTTGCTCTAGGGGAGGCCACCGTAGAGGAAGGGTTTGTATATCTGCCTATGACGCTGAACGCCTGGGTTCGAATCCTGGCGAGACCATAAGAACAATTTTTCAGCGGCGGTTTTCCCCTCCTAATGCTGGCAACATTTGTGAGATACTATGCCATGTAAAACTTCTCTCCAAAGAGGTGTCGCACTGCGGCACGCCGTTCGGACTCGGCTATAAAAAGAAGGCCCTTTGTCATTGAGCCTAAACTTGAATCGGACTGCACTCATTGATATGTGAGAAGTTTGCCCCTGTTCCTTAGTAGAATGTTCATGGGGAAAAATTTGCATTTAAGTTGCTCTAGGGGGCTCGACATCTGACCCGAATATGGTGTATATGAGTATATATAGCTGCCATATAGACCGAGGTGCCGATGTAGACTTTTAAGCCTATAATAGGCGCATTTATTACCGGACCTTGTTGAAATTCAGAACAGTGAGTTTTATGAGAGCCGTCGATATCCGGACTAAAAATTACCCAGATCAGAACATATTTGGATATATCCACCATATAGACCGATCTGCCGATTTTGGGTCTTAGGCCCATAACAACCGCATTTATTACCCGACTTCCCTGAAATTTGGAACAGTGAGTTGTAGCAAAACAGAAACCCATTACCTGTCCCGAATATGGTCCAGATTGGGCTTTATTTAGATATAGTTGCCATAGGGACCGATCTTCAGCTTTAGGGTCTAAAGACCATAAAAGGTGCATTTATTCACCGATTTGGCTGAATTAAGTGAGTTGCACTAGGGGCCTCGACATCCAACCCGAATATGGTGTATATCGGAAAATATTTACATATAGGCCGATATGCACATTTTGGGTCTTAAGCCTATAACAGGCGTATTTATTACCCGATTTCGCTGAAATTTGGAAATGTTACTGTATGGAGCTTCTAGGCACCTGAACCAAAAATGATGAAGATCGGTCTATATTTGGATATTTATATGGATATAGTAGTGTTTTAATGAATTTGCATAATAAAGATATCCCTGGTGGGGGATATCGATTTTGTCCATATAGATGGACAGACAGGGCAGAATGAAAGATAGACTGGCAGATAGAGACACAGGCGGACAGACGAACATAGTAAAATTGATGAACAGGCAGATAGACAGAGAGAAGATAGACAGTCACATAGCGAGACAACGAGACAGCCAAACAGAGAGATTGGAAGACAGACTGAAAAATAGACAGAAAGACAGACAGAATGACAGAAACACAGACAGATAGACATCGAAACAGTCAGACCTCTTAACTGATGGAGAGATAGGAAGACAAGCAGAAAAATAGACAGAAAGACAGCAGACAGATAGACAGACAGACGGCCAAACAGATGAACAGATAAGAAGACAGTAAGAAAAGTAGACGGAAAGACTGGTAGTATGACAGAAAGGGAGGCAGACAAAAAGACAGACAGATGGACGGACAAATCAAAATCGATAGACAGACAGACAAAAAGACAGAACAGATAAACAGATGGATAGACGGACCAAGCTAAATCGAATCAGAAAGTTAGTCCGAGTTGTGTGAACCGATTTGGACCATACTTTGTTCAGTTATTGGACGTCAAAATAAACCACTTCATGCAAAATTTCAGTCAAATCGAATATTGCGCCCTCTAGCGGCTAGAGAAGTGAAGATCCGATATTGCGTTTTTTATGGGAGCTATATCAGGTAATAAACCTATTTGGACCGTACTAGGTACATTTGTTGATGGTGACACCAAAACACTTCATGCAAAATTTCAGGCAAATCGGATATTAATTGCGCCCTCTAGAGGATCAAGAAGTCAAGATCCGAAATCGGTTTATATGGGAGCTATATTAGGTTATGAACCGATTTGGACCATATTGGGCCCAGTTATTAATGGTCAAATCAAGACACTTCATGCAAATTTCAGCCAAATCGAATATTAATTGAGCCCTCTTGCGGCTCAAGAAGTCAAGATCCGAAATTTGGTTTTTATGGGAGCTACATAACGTTTAGAACCGATTTGAACCATACTTGTCGCAATTGTTAGAAGTTAAAACAAAAACACTTCATGCAAAACTTCAGCCAAATCGGATATTAATTACGCCCTCTATAGGCTGAAGAAGTCAAGATCCAAAATCGGTTTTTATGGGAGCTATAACAGGTTATGAACCGCCGTAGACCATACTTGGCACAGTTGCTGATACTTCATAAAGAAAAACATTTCATATAAAATACCTCTAGCGGCTCAAGAAGTCCAGATCCGAGATCGGTATATATAGGAGCTACATCAGGTTATGAACCGATTTGGACCAAACAGTAGTTGGAAGTCAAAATAAAAACCTTAGTGCAAAGCTTCAGCCAAATCGAATAAGAATTGCGCCCTATAGATCCTTAAGAAGTCAAGATCCAGGATCTGCTTATATGGGAGCTATATCAATACATGGACCCATGTAGCCCATTTACAATCCCAACCGACCAACACTTATAGAAAGTATTCGTGCAAAATTTCAAGCGTCTAGCTTTATTCATACGATAGTTTGCATGCTTTCGACAGACGGACGGACAGATGGACGGACAGACGGACGGACAGTGGATGGATGGACAGACGGATGGGCAGACGGACGGACTGGACTAAATCGACGTAGAATATCAAGACGAACAAAAATATATTTAATGCGTCTGAGATCAATATTTTGATATGTTACAAAGGGTGGAGGCCACCGTAACGCAGATGTTACCATGTCCGCCTATGACGCTGAACGCCTGGGTTCGAATCCTGGCAAAACCATCAGAAAAAATTTTCAGCGGTGGTTTTCCCCTCCTAGGTAACTATGCCATGTAAAAACTTCTATTCAAAGCAGATCGCACTGCGGCACGCCACGTCGTTCGGACTCGGCTGTAAAAAGAAGGTCCCTTATGATATGTGAGAAGTTTGCCACTATTTGCAAAATTTGCATTTTTACGAACAGAATGATGAAATTAGTTTACCCTGCATCCTATGGTGGAGGGTATAAAAAGAAGGAAAAGGAACTCTAATTGAAAAATATGATTATGAAGTACGAGTCCCCTGCTCCGATCCGGAGGGGAAACAGGGAGATGGTGTATAAAAAATAAATAAAAATTTAGGTACAGAATAGGTAGGAAACCCTTTTCCATCATGGAACCACTGATGTGCTTCCATGGAGTGTCAACCCACACTCACTCGACTGCCAAGTATTAGGATGTTATCATATCTCTCGTCGAAACAAAGAAACAAATCCACCTGTGCCTCTGGGGCTATATGGTCGATCGTGCAGGACTGGAGTATGACTCCCGTAATTCTCTGTAATGCCCTTGTCCTCCTTCGGTTGGTAGAAGGCCAGAGTGTTCTGGCAATCCGAAATCTATCTCCAGACTCCTCTCGTCTTAGCCTTCGCACTAGTCATCTCCTCCACTTTGTGCACTGTAATGGAAGCAACAAGGACAAACTTCTCACATATCAATGATTTCTGCTCGATTCAAGTTTTAAGCTCAATGATAATGGACCTCTTTTTTATAGCTGAGTCCGAACGGCAGAGCGACACTATTTTGGGGGAAAGTTTTAACATTTTAGGAGGGGATAACCACCTCTACAAGTTTTTTTTATGTTCTCACCGGGATTCGAACCCTGGCGAATCCCGGTCATAGGCTGACATGTTTACCTATGCGCTACAGTGGCCTTAACTACTACTACAATGTTTACTAGTTCGACAAAAGGCACGAATACAATCAGCCACAGGTCTTCTTGCGGTGGAGAATCCTCTCCTGGCTTACTCGTCCACCCTTTCATTTCCCAGGATATCGACATGTCCGGAAACTCAGGCCAACATAGCAGTCGGCTTAGGGCCTCCAAACACTCTGTCACGCACTTCGACTTCACTGTTTCGAACTCTAGGCCCTGAGGGCTCCCATGTCCACATATATCCTGAGTTTTGAAAGTGCCAAGTCCGTCTTCCGAATCACTTTTGCGTCCAAAGTAATGGCACATACTTCTGCCTGAAAGACCGTGCACTAGTCCAGCAGTCTAACTGACATGGGAATGCCGAGTGTCTCTGAGTAGATCCCGGAGCCATCGGTGAGACCGAGGTCTCATCCACTTCAAATATAGCACCCGCCTTGCACTCCTACCTTTTGGAAAAGCGAATTCTGATAATCCTTTCCTCCTCTCTTGAATCGGTATCGGTGAAAAGTAGTCTGAGACCTTCCGAAGCCTACCCCCTTCATTAATAGTATCCATAATCGAACTGTGGCTGCGTCCGCATTCTTTCAGCAAGTCAACTTCCCTCAACCTTAGCTTGACGTACAGTCCCGCAACTCAACAGATAGTATATTCAGCATCGCCTCCAAACATGCCTGCGGTGTGAAGCTTCCATGACTCCAAAGCTGGCCAGTCTTTCCACCTTCTGAAGCTTCCTGTTGTGTGTCCTTTTTTCCACAGCCTTCCACAATAAGCAGTGCACCATAGGTCAGCACTGGTCGTGTACCTCCAGTAAATCATCTTCGGGCAAGTCGATAGTTAGTCTATATAGAAGCTATATTTTAGAATGGTTCGATAGGAACCATGTTCGCAAGGATGTGTAGGGGCCTACATCAGATCATTGTTCCAAATTTTAGAGAAATGGGTTTACAAATACGGCTTTTATAGGAGCTCTCCTCTTAAATGGGTAGCCCTTTCCATATGTCAGCGATATCAAAATATGTTCCGCCATGTTCCACACTCGGCAAGGCTGCCAATATGTTAATAGACATACGTTTGAATGGACCTACACCTACAGGTGGAAAGACGGAAGGAAACAGGAAGTTGACCCGAAGATGAGTTACTGAACTGTGAGACAGTGTTGAAATATAAGGCACTGGCATGGGGATGGCTGTGGATGGGAGGACTCGAACAAAAGAAAAACCGGACAAAGAATCGCAGAGTACTACATCGCAGGCTAATTTGGAATTGCGGCTAAGGAGACTCGGCATTTTGAAAGAGGACGGGTATTTTGTAGTATACCCGGACTATTCTGGAAACGAAGAAACAGATTAGTAAGGTATCCGACTACCTAGCATCGACAACGATTCTTGATAGGATTTTTAGGATTAGCTTTTCCTACAGAGGGATTGGTCGGCGAATACTGTGTTTTAGGATTGTGTGGAGACAAGGATTAGGTATGGGATCTACTTTAATGTACTCGAGATCGATAGCAGACTGAGACTGTCGGAAGAGTGTATGGAAAGAATTAACCACACTCCAAGCTCAAGAAATCGAAGTGCATGGCGCAGTGTTAAGCACCCCTGATTAAAACCAGTCTTATGAATGAGCTCTGATTTGAGGCCCACGGCACGACAATATTTAGGCAAATAAGGCATGGCGAACGAATATGGCATGAATGGCTTTTTGCCGCAAGCGAACCAATCGTCTCTTGCACACGTGGCATTTGTCAAGCAATTGATCATAGTAGGTTAGGTTAAATTGGGATGATAGGTGACATTTGATGTCTAGGTTTCCGCCGGGGCAAAGTGTGTGACCCTTCGTGATTTCTCTATAGCCTTTCTCTCTTCGATCTAGGCAGATTGATTGTCGACACCAATGATTGCTTCAATAGTTTTCAACGTGATTACTGGGGCCACCGCAGCACAGAGGTTAGCATGTCAGCCTATGACGCTGAACGCCTGGGTTCGAATCCAGAAAAAACATTTTTCAGCAGTGGTTTTCCCCTCGTAATGCTGGCGACATTTGTGAGGTACTATGCCATGTAAAACTTCTCTCCAAAGAGGTGTCGCACTGCGGCTCGCCGTTAGGACTCGGCACTCATTGATATGTGAGAAGTTTGCCCCTGTTCCTTAGTGGAATATTCATGGGAAAAATTTGCATTTGACTGTCCTTCGTTATTAGCTTCGGCTATTTGGAAGCCTTCTTTATATTAAAGAGTTCTTCAATCAATCAGACAAAATCTGATAATACAACCGGAAAACAACGAAATATATTCCGATTTGGACCAAATACTAATAAGTATTGGGTTGCCCAAAAAGTAATTGCGGATTTTTCATATAGTCGGCGTTGACAAATTTTTTCACAGCTTGTGACTCTGTAATTGCATTCTTTCTTCTGTCAGTTATCAGCTGTTACTTTTAGATTGCTTTAGAAAAAAATTGTAAAAAAAGTATATTTGATTAAAGTTCATTCTAAGTTTTATTAAAAATGCATTTACTTTCTTTTAAAAAATCCGCAATTACTTTTTGGGCAACCCATAACATCACCTATATCTAAAAAATAAACTAATATGAACTACATACAATACGGATGTCGACAAGCCTAACATATGTCACTGTGTCAAATTTTAATGAAATCGGATTTTAAAGACTTTTAATCGAGACATCGGTCTATATGGCAGCTATATCCAAATCTGAACCGATTTAGGCCAAGTTGCAGAGAAATGTCGAAGAGCCTTACATAAAGCACTGTCCCAAATTTTGGCGAAATCGGCCAATAAAAGGCGCCTTTTATAGCCCCAAAACCTATAACCGAGAGATCGGTCTATATGGCAGCTATATTCAAATCTGGACCGATCTATGCCATAATGCAGAAATATGTCAAGGGGCTTAACTTGACCCTCTGTCCCATATTTCGGCGACATTGGACAATAAATGCACCTTTTATGGCCCCAAAACCTATATCTGAGAGATCGGTCTATATGGCAGCTATATCCAAATGATCAGATCAGACGCAACTCACTGTCCCAAATTTCAGCAAAATCGGATAATAAATGTGGCTTTTATAGGCCTAAGACCCTAAATTGGAGGATCGGTCTATATGGCGGCTATATCCAAATCTGAACCGATCTGGGCCAAATTGGCGAAGGGTGTCGATGGGCCCAACACAACTCACTGTCCCAAATTTCAGCAAAATCGGATAATAAATGTGGCTTTTATGGGCCTAAGAACCTAAATCGGAGGATCGGTCTATATGGCGGCTATATCCAAATCTGAACCGATCTGGGCCAAATTGACGAAGGATGTCGAAGGGCCCAACACAACTCACTGTCCCAAATTTCAACAAAATCGGATAATAAATGTGGGTTTAATGGGCCTAAGGCCCTAAATCGGCGGATCGGTCTATATGGGCACTATATCAAGATATAGTTCGATATAGCCCATCTTCGAATTTAACCTGCTTATGGACAACAAGTAAAAAGGCATTAAGTTCGGCCGGGCCGAACTTTGGATACCCACCACCTCGGGTATATATATAAACCACCTTTCATCAAAATTCGGTGAAAATTTCATACCTTATACTCATATACCTCATACCGATCTGAACTATATACGACACGGATGTCGAAAAGCCGAACATAAGTCACTGTGTCTAATTTCAGTGAAATCGGATTATAAATGCGCCTTTTATGGGGTCAAGACTTCAAATCGAGATATCGGTCTACATGGCAGCTATATCCAAATCTAAACCGATTTGGGCCGAGTTGCATAAACATGTCGAAGAGCCTAACACTAAGCACTGTCCCAAATTTCGGCGAAATCGGACAATAAATGCCTCTTTTATGGGCCCTAAACCTTAAATCCAGAGATCGGTCTTTAAGGCAGCTATATTCAAATCTGGACCGATCTGGGCAAAATTGAAGAAGGACGTCGAAGAGCCTAACCAAACCCACTGTCTCAAATTTCAGCGACACCGGACAATAAATGCGTCTTTTATGGCCCAAAAACCTAAAACCTAGATATCGGTCTATATGGCAGCTATATCCAAATATGGACCGATCTGTGCGATATTGCAGAAGTTTGTCAAGGGGCTTAATTTAACTCACTGTTCCAAATTTCGGGGACATCGGACAATAAATGAGCATTTTATGGGCCCAAAACCATAAATCAAGAAATCGGTCTTTATGGCAGCTATATCCAAATTTGAACCGATCTGAACCAAATTGAAGAAATATGTCAAAGGGCCTAACACATCTCACTGTCCCAAATTTCAGCAAAATCGGATAATAAATACGGCTTTTATGGGCCTTACAACATAAATCGGAGGATCGATCTATATGGCAGCTATATCCAAATCTGGACCGATCTGAGCCAAATTGACGAAGGATGTCGAAGGGCCTAACAAAACTCACTGTCCCAAATTTCAGCAAAATCGGGTAATAAATGTGGCTTTTATGGGCCTAACACCATAAATCGGAGGATCGGTCTATATGGCAGCTATATCCAAATCTGAACCGATCTGGGCCAAATTGATAAAGGATGTCGAAGGGCCTAACACAACTCACTGTCCCGATTTTCAGCGGAATCGGATAATAAATGTGGCTTTTATGGCCCTTAGACCCTAAATCGGAGGGTCGGTCTATATGACAGCTATATCCAAATCTGGACCGATCTGAGCCAAATTGACGAAGGATGTCGAAAGGCCTAACAAAACTCACTGTCCCAAATTTCAGCAAAATCGGGTAATAAATGTGGCTTTTATGGGCCTAACACCATAAATCGGAGGATCGGTCTATATGGCAGCTATATCCAAATCTGAACCGATCAGGGCCAAATTGACAAAGGATGTCGAAGGGCCTAACACAACTCACTGTCCCTATTTTCAGCGGAATCGGATAAAAAATGTGGCTTTTATGGCCCTTAGACCCTAAATCGGAAGGTCGGTCTATATGGCAGCTATATCCAAATCTGGACCGATCTGAGCCAAATTGACGAAGGATGTCGAAGGGCCTAACAAAACTCACTGTCCCAAATTTCAGCAAAATCGGATAATAAATGTGGCTTTTATTGGCCTAAGACCCTAAATCGGCGGATCGGTCTATATGGGGGCTATATCAAGATATAGTCCGATATAGCCCATCTTCGAACTTAACCTGCTTATGGACAAAAAAAGAATCTGTGCAAAATTTCAGCTCAATATCTCAATTTTTAAAGACTGTAGCGTGATTTCAACAGACAGACGGACAGACGGACGGACATGGCTAGATCGTCTTAGATTTTTACGCTGATCAAGAATATATATACTTTATAGGGTCGGAAATGGATATTTCGATGTGTTGCAAACGGAATGACAAAATGAATATACCCCCATCCTTCGGTGGTGGGTATAAAAAAAGAATCTGAGCAAAGCTGCAGCTCAATATCTCTATTTTTAAAGACTGTAGCGTGATTTCAACTGACAGACGGACCTACGGACGGACATGTTTAGATTGTCTTAGATTTTTACGCTGATCAAGAATATATATACAGAATATAGGGTCGGAAATGGATATTTCGATGTGTTGCAAACAGAATGGAAAATTGAGTATACCCCCATCCTTCGGTGGTGGATATAAAATGCCTCTTTGAAATTTGGCATGGTTAGAGCGAGAGAGGTGCGAGAGGCCCTAGGTAGTTCGGGTGACTTTTGACAGGTCCCTAAAGTTGGTCACCTCAGTATTTCGAAAATTTGTTGGGGCTGCCAAATCTTTGTTTTTTCGGTACTATCACACAGTACGTTTGGATTGTAGACCCTGAGCTACTTCTTGTAAACCCTGAGCTTTTCCTTATATTGGGTTGCCCAAAAAGTAATTGCGGATTTTTCATATAGTCGGCGTTGACAAATTTTTTCAACGGCTTGTGACTCTGTAATTGCATTCTTTCTTCTGTCAGTTATCAGCTGTTACTTTTAGCTTGCTTTAGAAAAAAAGTGTAAAAAAAGTATATTTGATTAAAGTTCATTCTAATTTTTATTAAAAATGCATTTTCTTTCTTTTAAAAAATCCGCAAATACTTTTTGGGCAACCCAATACATGTTCCACATTTCGATATTGCCGTTACCCTTTGCCGCACTTAATGCCCGTCTTGCATATTTTTTAAGTACTTTGAGGTCGATGTTCTACCACCTTTTATGCTTCTCCTTTTTCTGTGTTCTAAGTGGTTGCTTATCTACTCTACAAATTTCAACAGGATCTTTATTTTTCTTTCTATCAATTGATGCCTTAAAATCTCCCAACTTTGTCCTTTTGCGGTTCCTAAATTTTTGAATTTTGCGAGTTTAACTTCCTTTATCATAAAGGGTATGTATTTATGCTCAAAAAAACTTATTTTCGCTGATACAGCCCAACCGGAGATAACAAATTCCTGGATATTTGTCATAGTAAGATCAAGGACTTCCCTTTTGTAAGAAATTTCAAATGTGGAGTCCACCCCTTTATTGTAGAAGACATGAGGCATTCTCCAAGGGACACCTTAGGAAACTCTCCCCCTTATGTTCGGGCCTATACTCCCCCAAAGATCATGATGGGCGTTAGCTTCGCATCCCGATAGTAAATCCTTATTACTAGCCTTACGGTATCGAAAGAGATCTCTAACCACCATCGAAAGGGGAGCCTGCCTATCATCATGCGGGAAGTAAGCGCGACAAGGTAGACTTAAATCGGCTAAGAGAGTGTGTGAGGCCGATACTTGTAAAGTAGCAAATCAAAGGGAACCACTGAGTTCTTGTGTTGGCTTTATTGGGATCTCCAATCTTTTATGTTTTGGGTCCAAGTGCTACAAAGTTTGGAAAAGTTTATTTTGATTTGATACTCTTCGACTTCCTTGACTAGCATTTTATCAATCAAAATCACATCTAGTTTATTATTTTATTTATTTTTAATGGTCTTCTCTAATGGTCTTCATGTATCAATATCTGTTCATTAAGCCAATCATATATCAAAAATTTTGAAAAAATTAAAATTTCCGGTATTGATGTCAGCTTTTTTTTTCTTCTAATTATTATGGCTAATAGGAAATCCATTGCTCTCCAATTATCAATGAGTCAATGAAAGATTTTCGAAACGAAAAATTATGTTTCATTTCAATCATACGTGGAATGATGATGTACTTCGTCTAATATACACCCGAAGAAAAAATTTGATTAGTCAACCTGCTTGTACGAAGAACAATAACAACGAGCAAAGAAAAACAATTTTGAAATCGGAAAATCGCATCCCTGTTGCTATCAATCAAAAGTATTGTGCGCTGACATCACATGACTCAGTTGCGTTCAATGGCACTCGCTTTTCTGTATAAGCTACCCAATTTTTTTTTTTTTTTTTTTGCTTCACTTGAGACTGGACGCATGGAATGTATTTTTCTCAAAGCAAATCAAGAAAAAAAAAACAAGAACAGGCGAAAAGAGCAACAAACATCAATTGTTTTGTTTATAGTATTTTGGGAGGAAAATTTGATTTTTTCGCTATGTAGCACCGCCAGTCGTATGGCTAATCCAATAAATTATTCAAAACATTTACGTACAAAAACGGGGGGTTACTTTTTAAACAAATTGATATATAATTTCAATTGAGATGGACGATAAAACCATGGTAGGTAGGCTTTGGGGGCTGTTTTTTTTTTTGCAAATTTTCCACCCGCCTAGGAAGTCCGCTGGTGGATTGTTGTTAACACATTTTCCAATTTTGTTAACAACACATTTGCCAATATTGCCCCCAGAGAATTATTTTTCCGCCAATGGCCGGAAATTTGCAGCTTCCTTTGGAGATGCGGCACATAAACAGAACACGGAAGGCGGCACATCTCACCCTGACCATGTGGCCATAAATCATTTCGCTACATTTTAACTTAACATAAATATTTATGGGAAGAATGAAAACATTAATAAGTAATTAATTCTCATGCCATTTGTATATTTTATACGATCGATTTTTTTTTTTGTTTCAAACATTTAAGAAATCTTGCAAATATTATTGAATGGAAATTAATCAACAACATCTATAAATAATGTGGGAGCAAATGATTAAATACTATATGGGCAGAAAAAAAATTATTAAAAATTATAAGTGGGGAAAGGCAAAAGATGGTCTATGCAGGCTATATAATGCACTACAACTAAGGTATACAAATAGGTTAGGTAAGAGTCTCATTCCTTTACAGACTCACTCAGACAATTTTAAGTCAATTGTGATACCAGAGGAGCGACAAACCAAGACCTCTGGTGGGAATCGAACCCACGACTCTTACTCAGGCAATCCGACCACGCTACACATAGATTTTATTTAGGTTTTGTTGGAAGCCTCCGTAGTATGTCTATGACGCTGAACGCCTAGGTTAGAATCCTGGCGAGAAAATAAGAAACATTTTTTTTCCAGATTTGGTTATCCCCTTCTAATGCTGACAACATTTGCTAGTTGAATATTTATCAGCCACATGCCACTACACACACACCTAAGCAAGTGGTCTGCTAGTTGTGCGCCCTAAGTATTAACAAGTAAAAGCGTGCTAAGTTCGGCCGGGCCGAATCTTATATACCCTCCACCATGAATCGCATTTGTCGAGTTCTTTTCCCGGCATCTCTTCTTAGGCAAAAAAGGATATAAGAGAAAATTTGCTCTGCTATTAGAGCGATATCAAGATATGGTCCGGTTTGGACCACAATTAAATTATATGTTGGAGACCTGTGTAAAATGTCAGCCAATTCGAATAAGAATTGCGCCCTTTGGGGGCTCAAGAAGTAAAATAGAGAGATCGATTTATATGGGAGATGAATCGGGCTATAGACCGATTCAGACCATAATGAACAGGTATGTTGATGGTCATGAGAGAATCCGTCATACAAAATTTAATTCCAATCGGACAAGAATTGCACACTCTAGAGGCTTAAGAAGTCAAGACCCAAGATCGGTTTATATGGCAGCTATATCAGGTTATGAACTGATTTGAACCATACTTGGCACAGTTGTTGGATATCATAACAAAAGACGTCGTGCCAAAATTCATTCAAATCGGATAAGAATTGCGCCCTCTAGAGGCTCAAGAAGTCAAGACCCAAGATCGGTTTATATGGCAGCCATATCAAAACATGGACCGATATGGCCCATTTACAATACCAACCGACCTACACTAATAAGAAGTATTTGTGCAAAATTTCAAGCGGCTAGCTTTACTCCTTCGGAAGTTAGCGTGCTTTCGACAGACAGACAGACGGACGGACGGACAGACGGACAGACGGACAGACGGACGGACGGACAGACGGACGGACATGGCTTGATCGACATAAAATGTCACGACGATCAAGAATATATATACTTTATGGGGTCTCAGACGAATATTTCGAGTAGTTACAAACAGAATGACGAAATTAGTATACCCCCCATCTTATGGTGGAGGGTATAAAAAGTAACCATGCTACTCACTACATTCATAATTGTTCTTCATGTCACATCCATCAGTTGTTTCAAGTCTGGTATTACGTATCTTCCTAAGTGCCATAGTCTGTTAACACGAAAGCTGGGTAATGACATAGGAATTGCTCCAATTCGTAATCATCTTCCCCACATGCCCTACACACGCTATCACCTGCCACGCCAAATCTGCATAGGTGCTCCTGTACTTCTATATGTCCCGTTGTAATACTAATAGCCATACTAATCTCCTTCCTACTTCTTTTCAATAAAGGCTTTGTTCAGTAGCGATCAGGATACGTCCGAATCTTTCTCCTACGGACCTGTTTTACAACTCCAATTGCTGCAACTCGAAAGATTTCGCATTCGCCATGATATAATGACAGCAGTCTTCTGGCCCCTACTTTCGTTCTCCCGTACTCCACTGTGGCTCGGCATTTAAACGATGCGGTTCGTATACTACGTATCTTCCGAGAAGGCATTAATCTACCCAAAACACTCCAGGAACGTCCGTGACCTTACCGTCCTTGTATTTATAGCCTTGATGTCCAGTTTACTGTCCGTTACTGTCCACTCGATGTCCTCGCGTTAACAAGATACCGACTCACTCATCAGGTTTCTTATCATCGCCTCGATTATACCGCGATGGTGTGACCTGCTTCTCGGACTATTCTCGGATTCAGGCCTCTACAGAACTGCAGAATGGCAAGCGGGCTAAGAGCCTCTATGGAATCCGGGCTCGGAAGGAGGTGTTCACCTCATTTTTCTGTGTCTCCTCCTATCGTCCTATCGTCGTCTGGATTATACAGCGATGGTATGACCTGCTGCTTGGGCAATCGGATTCAGGTCCAATTCAAGCGGGCTAAGACCCGGTAGGGAATCCGGGCTCGGAAAGAGGTGTTCACCTCATTATTCTGTGTCTCCTTCTTACAATAACGGGGCAGTGACTCTATAGGCCGTCCCCGATTTATCCTCGTCATCACACGTCCTGCAGAAGTCTGCCACTACCTGCACCCAGCACAACATTAAACGCTTGATGTTGCAATGACAAGCCAGGACTCCTTATGCAGTCCTAAGTCACTCACCAGATTTCCTTTCGTCGCCTCGATTATACCGCGATGGTATGACCTGCTCCTCGGACTATTCTCGGATTCAAATCCAATTCAGGCCTCTCTAGAACTCCTGAATGACACGCGGGCTAAGAGCCTGTAGGGAATCCGAGCTCTGAAAGAGGTGTTCACTCCATTATTCTGTGTCTCCTCTTCGCAAGTACTGGACAGTGGCCCAAAAGTTGCTCGACCGCTTCCAATTCCTCCTCGTCATCGCACGTTCTGCAGAAGTCTGCTACTCCCTGCGCCCAGCACTGGGGACATCAAAGGCTTGATGTTGCAATGACCAGTCTGGGCTCCTTACGCAGTCCTAAATCACTCATCACGTTTCCTATCGTCGCCTGGCTTATACCGCGATGGTATGATCTGCACCTCGGACTATTCTCGGATTTAGGTCCAATACTGTCCCAATTCAGGCCGCTACAGAACTCCAGAATGACAAGCGGGCTAAGAGCCTGTAGGGAATCCGGCGAAAGAGGTGTTCACTTCATTATTCTGTGTCTCCTCCTCGCAATTACGGGGCAGTGACAGATCATACCAGCGCGACATTAAAGGCTTGATGTTACAATGACCAGTCTGGACTCCTAATGCAATCCTAAGCCATGATTTCTCAGCCCCAGAATAACCGAGTTCCTATTTCGCGAAAGACCCGGCCACAGGGCCTTTGATACTCTACAACCTACAACGACTTATTCATGCAGTCCTAAGTCATGCTTTCTCAGCCCCAGAAGAACCGACATCCTATTTCATGAAAAACTCGGGCAAAGGGCCTTTGACACCCTACAACCTATAGCACCAGCTCACGGCTTATTCGCATAGTCATCGTAGAAGGCGTCCACTCTAGCAAGAAGCTCACACAGTGGAGGTCTCACTGATTCCATAGCAAGATCTGTGGTAACCAGCTATCCTTTCCTGGCCGCTTCGTTTCCAGCCTCAGCTTGATGGGCTGGGACCCAGCAGGTAGGCTGACAGCCCTTCCCATGGTTCGAAGAAGCTCTTTGCATCTTCTATCTAGTGTTGAACTCACGCGGCCCGACATTAGAGCCTTTAACCCCGCTTGACTGTCCACTTTTATCGCGACAGTTTAATCGGGCAGCCGCTCCCCCATAAACATCGTCTCCAGTGCCTTCGGGATTGCGCAAATCGTCGCCTGAAAGACGCTGCACCCGTGCAGAAGTTTATATGATTCCCATATTCCAAGGAATTCAATGAAAACTGCTGTTCCAGAGAGTCCAAAAGTGCAGGGTGCCCCTAGTGATTCCTTTTCTGGAAAACGACTTCCACCTCATCAACACGGAAGGACTCCCCTGGTAAACAATCAGTCGCGCCGCATATAGCATGGCGCTACGCTGCTACACCATCCCCCTGCAGAACAGTAGAATGACAGAAATTAGCGGAGCGTTGTGTATCTGACTTCCTCAGTCTCAGAGCCATCTTTGTTGTCACATATGTAGATGCAAAGGTGTACGATCAGCGGCTCTCTCGGGCCACTTCTCCTTGTCCCAGAGTACGGTAGCTTCACCATATCCAGTACAACACCCTTACAAACACCCAGCTTCCTACTCTTGGTTAAAAATACCAGTTTAGTCTTTCTGGGACTTATGCCAAGCCCGTTGGTCCTCTCCCCCATCCGCAATTCTTCCTCAAAGCTCCCGGTACGAGATCCGTAATAGTAGAGAGGAAACTGCCACCCAACATGATGATGACTTCGTCCGCGTAGTGAATGACCTTCACCCTCTCCCTCTCGAAAGACTACAAAATCCCATTGTTCTCCAAAATCCAAAGTAGATGAGATGTGGTGTTTTTTTTTGGTTACAAACTTCCTTATCAAGCCCTCTGGGAGTGATGAATTAATAATCCGGACTTTTAACATCGTATCAAACTAATTTACCAAAAGGGGGAAGACCTTCATGTCCACTAGAGTGTCATGTTTGAACTCCTACTTCACGTTATTACAAACCCCTTCTATGTCCAAGAAGAACGTCAAAGTAAAGTCGCCAAGCTCCTGTTACATGGGACCGTCTCGCGGAATTAGTCTCTCCAAAGTCTTCAAAATGAAGGATGAGAGGCTAATTGCCCAAAAGTCCTTGGGCTCAGTTTTTCCACTTTCGGGATTAAAACCACCCTACGCTACCCCCATGCAGTCATCTCAAGGAGTTGTGCGACAATCAGTCTTGCCCTTTTCAGCATAGCAGGCAGTACGCCATCCAGTCTCGTTGACTTGATGAAGGATGAGAGGATAATTGGCCTAAAGTCCTTGGGTGGAGAATGGCTAGGTTTTTTCACTTTCGGGATAAAATCCACCCTACCCTACCCCCACCCAGTCATTTCAAGGAGTCGTGTGACAATCGCTCTTGCCCTTTACAGCATAGCAGGCAGTACGCCATCCAGTCTCGTTGACTTGTAGAGTTCAAACGAATTCGCCACCCAGACTTTCTCCCCTCCGTTATCCTCAACCACGGATAATGACTCGGCTCTATGGTGTTGTCAGACGGAAATCCATATAATTCGGGTTAATTGACCAATCGGCCACGTCTGAGCACCCGGGAAAGTGGGTAGCAGCCAATAGCTCGAGCATCTCAGTGCTATATTTCGAACCATCGACGGCCTGATCCGCCGATTTAGGGTCTTAGGCCCATAAAAGCCATATTTATTATCCGATTTTGCTAAAATTTGGGTCAGTGAGTTATGTAAGGCTCTTCGATATCCTTCTTCAATTTGGCCCAGATCGCTCCAGATTTGGATATAGCTGCCATATAGACCGATCTGCCGATTTAGGGTCTTAGGTCCATAAAAGCCACATTTATTATCCTATTTTGCTAAAATTTGGGTCAGTGAGTTATATAAGGCCCTTCGACATCCTTCTTAAATTTGGCCCAGATGGGTCCAGATTTGGATATAGCTGCCATATAGACCGATCCGCCGATTTAGGGTCTTAGGCCCATAAAAGCCACATTTATTATCCGATTTTAGGACTTTAAGTTGTGTGAGGCCCTTCGACGTCCTTACTCAATTTGGCCCAAATTGGTCCAGATTTGGATATAACTGCCATATAGACCGATCTCTCGATTTAAGGTTTTGGGCCCATAAAAGCCACATTTATTATCCGATTTTGCTGAAAATTGGAACAGTAAGTTGTGTGTGGCCCATCGACACCCTTCTTCAATTTGGCCCAGATCGGTCCAGATTTGGATATAGCTGCCACATAGACCGATTTCTCGATTTGAGGTTTTGGGCCCATAAGGGGCGCATTTATTATCCGATTTTGCCAAAAATTGGAACAGTGTGTTATGTTACGTCCTTCAACATCTTTCTGCAATTTGGCCCAGATCAGAGCAGATTTGGATATAACTGCCATATAGACCTATCCGCCGATTTAGGGTCTTAGGCCCATAAAAGCCACATTTACTATCCGATTTTGCTGAAATTTGGGACAGAGAGTTGCGTTGGGCTCTTCGACGTCCTTCTTCAATTTGGCCCAGATCGGTTCAGATTTGGATTTAAATGCCATATAGACCGATCTCTCTTTTTGAGGTTTTGGGCCCATAAAAGGCGCATTTATTGTCCAATTTCACTGAAGTTTGGGGCAGTAAGTTGTGTTGGGACCATCGACATTCTTCTCTAATTTGGCTCAGATCGGTCCAGATTTGGATATAGCTGCCAAAAGACCGATCTCTCGATTTGAGGTTTTTCGCCCATAAAAGGCGCATTTATTGTCCGATGTCGCCGAAATTTGGGACAGTGAGTTAGGTTAAGCCCTTCGACATCATTCTGCAATATAGCAAAGATCGGTCCAGATTTGGATATAGCTGCCATATAGACCGATATCTCGATTTGAGGTTTTGGACCCATAAAAGGCGCATTAATTGTCCGATTTCGCTAAAATTTGGAACAGTGAGTTGTGTTGGGCCCATAGACTTACTTGTGCAATATGGCACAGATCGGCACTGATGTGGATGTAGCTACCATATAGACAGATCACTCGATTTAAGGTTTTGGGGCCATAAAAGGCGCATTTATTGTCCGATTTCGCCGAAATTTGACAGAGTGACTTATGTTGGGATTTTCGACATCTGTGTCGTATATGTTTCAGATCGGTTTATTTTTAGACCAATATTTTTTTTACACAATTGAACACCGACTTGTACTTATAAGTATTTGGTCCAAATTGGAACATATTTCGATATAGCTGCTATGGGGCATAAGGTATGCATTTTTCATTGGATTGTGACGAAAGGTGGTTTGCATATATACCCGAGGTGGTGGGTATCCACCACCGGGTATTCGGCCCGGTCGAACTTAACGCCTTTTTACTTGTTGTGCCAATTGCATGGTTTCTTCTGACCATTTTACTCATCACAGTTGTTTCGATATTAAAAATGTATTTAAATCATTCCGGACATGTGCATCCCTGCATACAAAAAATGCATAAATTGAGTTCAAGTAGTTTATAAAACCCAAAATTCCGATTCAGTAAAAAAAAATAAACAATGAAAATGGAATATTTGAATGGAAGATAGAAAGCGTGAACAGCTATAAAACAAAAGAAAATATGCTTACGAAATTTTTGTATGTGATGAGCTCAATGGAAGAAGATTTTGTAACATAATGTGGGTTCAAATTGAAAATTATAAAAAATAAAAATAATTATTTAGAGGGTACTGGAGGATGAATGATTTAAAATCGTTTTTCGAAGGTCACACCAAAAGTTGGAGGTCATAACAGAAGTCCTTTTAGAATGTTCTATTCATACACTTATGACCACTGTCGTTTTTCATTTCTACTGAAGGATGAGGATATTTTAAATTACACCAAAATTGGTCAAACAATGCGCTTGCATTGGCTTTTGGGATGAAAATGTGGCCATATACATATACGACAGCTATATCTAAATCTGGGCTGATTTCTATGAATTTCACCAGTAATATTGAGAGGCATAAGAAAGTCCTTCCTGCAAAATTTCGACAGTATCGGTTAACATATGAGCACTTTGTTGAAGTATTGCTCAAAATCGGACAAACATATATATGAGAGCTATACCTAAATATGAACCGATTTAGAGCAAATTCCTCAGATACTGTGGCAGTCGTAGAGGAAAGCGTTTTGCAAAATTTTGGGAAGATAGATCAAGAAATGCGCTTGCTGTGACTCTAGAAATTAAAATCGGGCGATATATATATATGAGAGCTATATCTAAATCTGAACCGATTTCAAGCAAACTTCTCAGATACTGTGAAAATCGTTGAGAAAAGCGTTGTACGAAGTTTTGGGAAGATCAGTCAATAAATGTGCTTTCAGCCCGCCTTTCAGCACGCCTTTCAGCCCGCCTTTCAGCCCGCCTTTCAGCCCGCCTTTCAGCCCGCCTTTCAGCCCGCCTTTCAGCCCGCCTTTCAGCCCGCCTTTCAGCCCGCCTTTCAGCCCGCCTTTCAGCCCGCCTTTCAGCCCGCCTTTCAGCCCGCCTTTCAGCCCGCCTTTCAGCCCGCCTTTCAGCCCGCCTTTCAGCCCGCCTTTCAGCCCGCCTTTCAGCCCGCCTTTCAG
Organism: Stomoxys calcitrans; assembly: GCF_963082655.1. Lineage (NCBI taxonomy): Eukaryota > Metazoa > Arthropoda > Insecta > Diptera > Muscidae > Stomoxys > Stomoxys calcitrans. The sequence continues at coordinate 198,352,594 of NC_081553.1, forward strand.
CCCGCCTTTCAGCCCGCCTTTCAGCCCGCCTTTCAGCCCGCCTTTCAGCCCGCCTTTCATCCCGCCTTTCAGCCCGCCTTTCACCCCGCCTTTCAGCCCGCCTTTCACCCCGCCTTTCAGCCCGCCTTTCACCCCGCCTTTCTGTCCGTCCGTCCGTTTGTCCTTTTGTCATTCTGTCCGTCTATCTCTTTCGTCTGTCATTCCAACAGTTCAATGTAGCCAAATTTGTCAGACTATTTCTTTGTCTGTCCGTTTATCGGTCTTGTGTGTATCCATCCGTTCTTCTTGTTATCTGTTCATCGGTACTTCCAACAGTCCGTTCGTCCATTCATCCTTCTGTCCTTCTGTCCATATGTCGGTCTGTCCTTCAGCCCATCCTTTTGTTTGTCCCTCTGTCTGTCTGTCCATATATCTGTCAGCCTATACGTTTGTCTGTCTGTCAGTCGAAAGAACTTTTGAAGAAGTAAATCTAGGCTTTTGAAATTTTGCTCACATATTTGTTATAAAATAGGTCATTTGGGAAATGGGTGGGAATGGATGGGGGTCATTTGGGAAATGGGTGAAATTGGTTCCTGTTTTGATGTATAATTAACCCATGCAAATGTCATTGAGAAATCGGGGATATTTCTCTCATGTCATGGAAAGCAGTCCGATTCAATCTACATATTCGTCATTCTCCTAAGTTCAAAGAGAGATCTCCTTAAACTAAGGAGAATAAAGACAGACCTCATTGAGTGTGAAAATTTCGTACCCACCCTAATGTTCAGCACATGCATGGATATTGTATGCCAATATATATATATTTTCATAATTTTTTGCATTTCGAATAAAGACTGTGGCAATATTTGTATAATAAAACAAATAAATTTCCACTGTCGAATGTGCAATGGCTTGGCTAGTAATGGCAGTGAAACGACTACACAAAATGAGCCATAACAAAAACAAATAAGGGGAAATAGAAAAAACAAAAAATCAAAAAGGAAAATAAACTTAAAAATTTCCATGTCTATAAAAATGGAAATTTGTTGCTCTAAAGAAAAGGAGGGAACATGAAACGAAAATAAAAAATTAAAAAAAAATGCCTTAGATGATCTATAGACAGTCAATACGATCCAATTCATTCCAATCCATTTCGATTTCCATTCCATTTAATTTAAATCATACCTATCGATTTTCTACATCCTCTAGAGAAAGCATACAAGCATGGTATCTGACAACATGAAAGTCTATAATTTTCTGGCATTATTTGTTATTTTTCTTATAAACATGGCGTCTTTGTTGTTTTTATTAAATCGAGTTTTCGCATATTTTTTGTATTATAAACGATGATCATTAAAAGCCAAAGCAACAACAATACGACCAGAGTACAATACAACAATATGTATTGACAACAATAACAATGGCATGAATTTTGCATTTTATGGAAAAATTAACAAAAGATGAATAAACTGTTCTGAGGTTATTTTGAAGGAAAGGCAAAATGCATTGGCTCATTAAGTGCTCTTTGGATGAAAAATGCCAATGGATGAGTCATTTTACGCACTATGGTTATGTGCGGATATTTGAAAAATAGTTTTCTTTGTTAGCGACTTAATCGAGAGATATCTTTTGATTATATCTGGAATGTGATAATTGAAAATTTGTAGTAGTAGTAGGAAAAAGTACCATGGGTCGTATGAGTTTTGAAGTGTCTGTTTATACTCATACGCACCATAATCCACAAGAGTATTATTCACATTATTTTTAATACAATCGATATTGTTTAAATGAAAATAAAAACCAGTAAGGAAGGGCAAAAGTCGGGCGGTGCCGACTTTATAATACCCAACACCTATCCTACAAATACAATGTGGGGCCTATATCCAATTCTGAACCAATTTTGATCGAGGTCCATCAAAATTGGCAAGCAAATATGTTCAAACTGTAGTAACTACGCTTGACAAATGACAACATTTTTGCAAATTACCCAAAATCTGACGAACATATTTATGGAAGCTATATCAAATTCTGAACCGATTTCAAGCAAACTTCTCAGATAATGTCGTAGTCGTCGAGGAAAGCGTGGTGCAAAATTTTGGCAAGATTGGTCAAAAAATGCGCTTGCAGTGGCTCTTGGGGTAAAAATCTGGCGATATACATATATGACAGCTATATCTAAATCTAAGCTGATTTCCATGATATTCGCCAGTAATATCGAGAGTCATGAGGAAATCCTTCCTGCCGAATTTCGAGAGAATCGGTTAACAAATGAACATTTTATTGCTTTATAACTGCAAATCGGACGAACATATATATGGGAGCTATATCCAAATCTGAACCGATTTCCATGAAAATTACCGGTAATGTTGGCAGTCATATAAAAATCCTTCCTGCCGAATTTCCAGAAAATCGGTTAACAAAATGCCATTTTATTGCAAAATTACTGGAAATCGGACGAACATATATATGGGAGCTATATCTAAATTTGAACCGATTTCGAGCAAACTCCTCTGATACTGTCACAGTCGTTAAAGAAAGCGTTGTACGAAGTTTTGGGAAGTTTGGTCAATAAATGCGCTTGCAGTGGCTCTAGAAGTAAAAAATCGGGCGATATTTATATATGGGAGCTATATCTTAATCTGAACCGATTTCCATGAAATTCGCCAGTAATGTTGAAAGTCAAGAGAAAATCCTTCCTAACAAATTTCAAGAGAATCGGTTAACAAATGAACATTTTATTGCATTATAACTGCAAATCGGATGAACATATATATGGGAGCTATATCCAAATCTGAACCGATTTCCATGAAAATCACCAGTAATCGGCAATCATAAGAAAATCCTTCCTGCCGAATCTCGAGAGAATCGGTTAACAAAAGGCCATTTTATTGCAATATTACTGCAAATTGGACGAACATATATATAGGAGCTATATCTAAATTTGAACCGATTTCGAGCAAACTCCACAGATACTGTCACAGTCGTTGAAGAGAGCGTTGTACGAAGTTTTGGGAAGGTCGGTCAATAAATGTGCTTGCAGTGGCTCTAGAAGTAAAAATCAGGCGATATTTGTATATGGGAGCTATATCTTAATCTGAACCGATGTCCATGAAAATCACCAGTAATGTTGAGAGTCAAGAGAAAATCCTTCCTAACAAATTTCAAGAGAATCGGTTAACAAGGGGCCATTTTATTGAATTTTTACTGCAAATTGGACTAACATATATATGGGAGCTATATCTAAATTTGAACCGATTTCGAGCAAACTCCTCAGATACTGTCACAGTCATTGAAGAATGCGTTGTACGAAGTTTGGGGAAGTTTGGTCAATAAATGCGCTTGTAGTGGCTCTAGAAGTAGAAATCGGGCGATATATATATATATGAGAGTTATGCCTAAATCTGAACCGATGTCCATGAAATTCACCAGTAATGTCGAGAGTCAAGAAAAAATCCTTCCTAACAAATTTCAAGAGAATCGGTTAACATATGAACATTTTATTGCATTATTACTGCAAATCGGACGAACATATATATGAGAGCTATATCCAAATCTGAACCGATTTCCATGAGAATCACCGGTAATGTCGGGAGTCATAAAAAAAGCCTTCCTAACAAATTTCGAGAGAATCGGTTAGCAATCGACCATTTTATTCTAGTATTACTGCAAATCGGACGGACATATATATGGGAGCTATATCCGAATATGAACCGATTTTTTCCAATTTCAATAGACTTTGCGTCTAGGCCTAAAAACATGCGCACACCAAATTTAGAGACGAATATGCCCATACCAAATTTGTAGACAGATTAACATGGAAGGACGGACGGACAGACAGACAGACAGACAGACAAACAGACAGACAGACAGACAGACAGACAGACAGACAGACAGACAAACAGACAGACAGACAGACGGACAGACAGACAGACAGACAGACGGACAGACAGACAGACAGACAGACGGACATAGCTAAATTGAATCAGAAAGTGATTTTTAGTCGATCGGTATACTTAACAATGGTTTTATCTCTCTTCCTTCTGGGTGTTACAAACAAATTCACTTAGTTATAATACCTTGTACCGCAGTAGTGGTGTAGGGTATGATTAATAATAATTATAATTAAATCTATTAGTGCAAAACTCAGAGTCTAACATCGATATTGGGATGAGGCTAAGCAAAGGCTAAACAAAGCCTCATCCCATTCTCGATGTTAGACTCTGAGTTTTGCCCTAATACGGTTCATACTAAGATGTGGAGATCTAATATCTTGGCAAAAGTTGGAGGGTTTAGATTCCAAGTCATGTATTGGGTATATACTGCAGTTGTCAGACCTATAATGCTATATATGCGATTGCAGATCCATATTTTAAAATGTTACAAACGGCATGACTAGATTAGTATACCCCCCAAATCCAATGAGGGGTGGTTATTAAAGAAAACAAAAACTGATTATTATGTTCTACATGGGTATTTGGATGAAAACATATTTTTCATGATTTACTTGGCTCATAATTAAATCTCTCAGATCATGGACTATCCTTCATTGGATGAAAACATTCAACGTTGTGGCTGGCTGTATACGAATGATCGCTCGAGCGTTTAACATTTTATTTTGATTTTTTTCGTTCAAGTTTTTTTTTTGCACAAAATTTAACAAAAAAAACCGCTACGAATATGTTTCGAAAAAAAAAATGGAAATGGAAAAATATAAAATAAAAATATGTTGAAGAACAAATTTATTGCTTCATTTTGTGGCAGCATCTGCAAAGATAATTCTCTTGATTTATTTTTATAATAGCAAAATAAAACATATCAAACACCACCAGAAAGTATATGGCAAAGCGGAAAAAAACAAAATGAAAACAATGCGTCCATAAGAGCAGGAACAAGCGGTGTGAAATGTTAATGGTCACAAATTAGTAAAACCATATTTTTGTGGTTTTTTTGGTATGGAAGTTTCGAAAAGGGTGAATCGTTTTTGGAAATATTTCCATGCTAGCTAGTCGATGGTGGGAAATATTTTTTTTATTTCGTCTTTTGTTATTCCTCGTGTAACGACTTAAAACCCAGTCTTATTGGTATATTTGCTATTCAGAGAAGTACCGGACAAGTACCTGGAGAAGGGTGAAAAGAGTACCATTCTCAACGCAAATGGAAAGAAAGGAGTTTGGGGGACTTGGCTTGGGACACTGCACTAGATTAATAGGACATTGGTTCGACAGAATCTCACGAATGAGATGTCTGCAATGGCATCGGCCATTGGACAATTGCTCCCCCGGCTGGAAGATTAAGATGGTACAGAGTATCTCGGTAAGGAGCTTGCCCAAAAAGTAATTGCGGATTTTTTAAAAGAAAGTAAATGCATTTTTAATAAAACTTAGAATGAACTTTAATCAAATATAATTTTTTTTACACTTTTTTTCTAAAGCAAGCTAAAAGTAACAGCTGATAACTGACAGAAGAAAGAATGCAATTACAGAGTCACAAGGTATAAAAAAATTTCTCAACACCGACTATATGAAAAATCCGCAATTACCTTTTGGGCAACCCAATAGAATTGAATTTGTGTTTGCCGGTTTGTTTGTTTGTTCCGTATAGACTCAAAACCGGCTAAACCGATTACCTTGAAATGTTCACAGATTGTGTAGGTTGGTCTGGAAGGAAACATAGGCTTTATAACTTTTTGATAACGGGAGGGGGGGGGGGGACCCTCCCCTTACCACAAAAGTACTACACAAAAATAAAAATGAACCGATCGGGACAATATGTGATTCAAATGATAGGTATTCAAGAGTAGAGTACGAATTTCATAACAAAAGTTGGGTCCTATGGTGCCGCCCTAGCCCCAAAACCCCTTAAAATTGGTTTATTTGACGATCATGACAATATGGGACTCAAATGAAAGGTCTTCGGGAGTAGATTTCGAATATGGTCAGGAAGTAGGAATAGGCTTTATAATTTATTGATAATGGAAGGAGGCGGACCCTCCACAATTACCCCAAAAAACACTACCCAAAATCAAAAGTGGACAATATGGGTATCAAATGAAAAATATGCGGGAGTAGATAACAAATCTGGCATACAAATTTATGTCGAAGTATAGGGGGTCACCCCACCCCTACAAAACGCACAAAATGTGTACATTAGCCAATCACGGATATATGGGACTCGGTTTGTTTGTTCCGTATAGACTGAACAAATAAAAGCGTGGTAAGTTCGGCCTTGCCGAATTTTATATACCCTCCACCATGGATCGCATTTGTCAAGTTCTTTTTCCGGCGAAAAAAGGATACAAGAAAAGATTTACTCAGCTATTAGAGCGATATTATGATATGGTCCGGTTCGGACCACAATTAAATTATATGTTAGAGACTTGTGTAAAATGTAAGTCAATCCGAATAAGAATTGCGCCCTTTCGGGGCTCAAGAAGTTAAATAGAGAGATCAATTTATATGGGAGCTGTATAAGGCTATAGACCGATTCATACCATAAAAAACACGCATGTTGAAGGTCATGAGAGGATCCGTCGTACAAAATTTCAGGCAAATCGGATAATAATTGCGCCCTCTAGAGGCTCAAGAAGTCAAGATCCCAGATCGGTTTATATGGGAGCTATATTAGGTTATGAACCGATTTGAACCTTATTTAGCACAGTTGTTGAAAGTCATAATAAAATACGTCATGCAAAATTTCAGCCAAATCCGATAGGAATTGAGCCCTCTAGAGCCTCAAGAAGTCAAGTCCCCAGATCGGTTTATATGACAGCTATATCAGGTTATGAACCGATTTAAGTCATACTTGGCACAGCTGTTGGATGTCATAACAAAACATGTTGTGCAAAATTTCATTCAAATCTGATAAGAATTGCGCCCTCTAGAAGCTCAAAAAGTCAAGACCCCAGATCGGTTTATATGACAGCTATATCAGGTGATGGACCGATTTGAACCATACTTGGCGCAGTTGTTAAAAGTCAATAGCGAAATCGGTCGCGCAAAATTTCATTCAAATCGGATAAGAATTGCGCCCTCTAGCTGCTCAAGAAGTCAAGACCCCAGATCGGTTTATATGACAGCTATATCAGGTTACGGACCGATTTAAACCATACTTGGCACAATTATTGGATATTATAACAAAACACGTCGTGCACAATTTCATTCCAATCGGATAAGAATTGCGCCCTCTAGAGGCTCAAGAAGTCAAGACCCCAGATCGGTTTATATGGCAGCTATATCAAAACGTGGACCGATATGGCCCATTTACAATTCCAACTGACCTACACTTATAAAAAGTATTTGTGCAAAATTTCAAGCGGCTAGCTTTACTCCTTCGATAGTTTGCGAGCTTTCGACAGACAGACGGACGGACGGACATAGGCTAGATCGACATAAAATGTCACGACGATCAAGAGTATATATACTTTATGGGGTCTTAGACGAATATTTCGAGTTGTTACCAACAGAATGACGAAATTAGTATACCCCCATCCTATGGTGGATGGTATAAAAACGACAGAACCGACTGTCTCGAAATTTTCGCATATTGTGTACGTTGGTCTGGAAGGAAACATAGGCTATATAATTTTTCCGCATCGGAAGGGGGACGGACCCTCCCCCTTATGCCAAAAACACCACCCAAAATCAAAAGTGGACCGATCGGGACAATATAGGTATCAAATGAAAGGTATTGGAGAGTAGGATACGAATATGATATTAAAATTTGAGCTTAAGTACCCATCGGGCAGCCCCAACCCCAAAACTCCCTCAAACAGACATATTGGACATTCATTTCAATATGGGGCTCAAATGAAAGGCATTCGGGAGTAGATTTTAAATCTAGCATACAAAATCAGATCGAAGTATAGAAGGTCACGCCATTCCTCAAAAATGGTATTAGACCCATTATGACTATATGATACTTGGCTGAACCGATTTTCTTAAAATCTTCATAGATTGTGTACGTTTGTCTGTAAGAAAACATAGGCTATATAATTTTTAGATATCGGGTGGAGGCGGACCCTCCCCCTAACCCCAAAACGCTACACATAGCCGAAAGTGGTCTGATGGGCACAATAAGGGTATCAAATGGAAGGCATTGGAGACCAGAAAACAAATATGGTATTAAAATTTGGGTCCAAGTATCCAGCGGGGCCCCCCAACCCCAAAACTTTTATTTTCCATCAGCCAACATTCAGGGGATGTCCCCTATGAATGATGTATGTCAGGGATACTAGACATTTCAGGAACTCACACCCGTTTGTAATTGATTGGTGCATTGCTTTGGCGAGATGAAATTAAGAATTGTTGGGGGAAAAGTTTGTAGTGCTTATTAACATTTGTCTTAAATCTTTGGATGTCAAAGTGGGTGGGAAAAACATTAGCCGGAAGACGAACGGTTCGGGCGAAATAAGAATTCTCTCTATAATGCATTGTGCGATCCGCTGGCCAATCAATTACAAACGGGTGTGAGTTCCTGGCTTGTATAGTATCCCTGACATACATGCTTACATCAGGAATAAGAAGTCGAATATCAGATGAACACCAACCATGAAAGTACCGATAGAACAGCGCCAAACAACCTACATTGCGACGATGATGAAGGGAGGCAAAAGAGTTGGATACCCCACTGTCCCCAATCAACGCCATCGATCTCCTCTGTACAAGGTACAGTAGCTCCAGGGATGATTTTGAAGCTCCAGCCCATACATGTGTATTGTAAACCATTTGGGGCCTTATGAAAGTGGTGTAGATGTTAAGAAGATCAGACAGAGTGAAGTAATTCTTACACCGTTTAAGCAAGCCTAAACACTTGAATGCTTCTTTCGACACTTCGAATACATGTTTAGCCCAACGGACATCACTTTGTATTTTCATTCCCAGAACATCAAGAGCTTCTGATTGCTCAACATCTACACCGTGGATAGACATAGATGATCGTAATGGGTCAGCGAATCGTTTGTGTGTCAACAAGCAGCACTGAGTCTTCTGTGCATTAAAATCTACTCAATTCATTCGACCCCACTCAGAAATGGCCAGCGAATCCTGGCAGAGTGTATCGTCCATAACCCGCCTCTTGTCCTCAATCTCTCGAAGACTTGGCTTATGGTCGAATGGGTACGAATGACAGAGATTACTGTCATCCGCAAATGAGTAGATCGGATTCGATGTCTGACCCAAATTAAAAAAAAAAAGAGAAAAAGAGAAGGAGAAAGGACAGAGCCCTGGGGTACACCTGCGGTCAATATATGCTCATTGGATAAGAACCCTTCTATAACCACTCGAATAGTGCGATCTCTGAGAAAGCTCGAAATAAATCGAACGAAGCCATTACCGACACCAGACAAGCGACAAGCTTTGATAGTAGTGCACCGTGCCACACCCTATCAAATGCCATGGGGATATCCAGAGCTACAACCTTACTCTCACCAAACTGATGGATTGAGCGACTCCAACGTTCCGACAGAAGTGCTTTGAGGTCACCCGTAGAGCGATTTCTGCGGAACCCATACTGTTGGTCGCTAAGAAGGCCATTAGACTCTAAATACCTCACAAGATGGTGATTAACCATGCTCTCCATGACCTTGAGAGAGCGGAGCATATCGCATTTGGCCGATAATTCGCAGAGTTGATTGCCCCTCACCCTTCTAGGGTATTGGCTGAACGTTCGCAAACTTCCAACGCGCGGGGAAGACTCCCGCACGATAGGCAAGATTGAATCGGTTGCGCAATGGGCGAGCGAGCGTCCAAGAACACTTGCGTAAGACAACTGTTGATATGCCATCCGGGCCCGGGGATTTATTTACGTCTAGATTTTCAAGAACCCTTTTAACTCCACGAGTTCGAAAAAATATTTGGGGCATGATGCCAGATACATTTCCGATTTAGGGGAGTGGTTGATTGCTATCCGGCAGGGAAGAGTTCCCTGCAAATATATCAGCCAACAGGTTGGCCTTATCAACCGGGTCAGTGAAAGTTTGATCGTCCTTAACAAGAGTTGGAATAGATGAAGAACTACCCTTTACTCTTTTCACGAACGACCAAAAACTCTTACTTCCTCGTGTAGAAGCAAGAGCCTAAGTACGCTCCCATATAAACCGATTTGCCGATTTGAGTCCTTACAATAGGCAATTTTTGTTCGATTTGGCTGAAATTTTGCTTGAGTTGTTGTTTTACGGCTTTCAACAACTGTGCCAAGTACGGTCCAAATTGGTCTTTGACCTGATATTGCTCCCATATAAACCGGACTTCCTATTATCCTTGTTCGGTTCCTAGAAACTTTAATTTTTGCTGAGAAGTTTGGTTTGTAGCATAAAATTATTCCCCTACCCTTCAACTAAATTTAGTTTGTGTACGCAGTGTTTTGGAATAGCTTCCAAGAACAAAGCTTAGTATGTTCCAAATCAGTTCATAGCCTGATATTGTTCCCCTTTAAACCGATATCCCGTTTTGAATTCTTTAACCTCTAGGGGGCGCAATTACTATCCGATTTTTCTGCCATTTTGCAAGTAGTGTTTTGTTACGACCTCCAACATTCATGCTTGTAAATACATATTTTGCCCATGGACATTCCACTAATGAACTGAACTCCCGATTTTTCTTCTTGTGCCACTAAATGGCGCAATTATTATTTGATTTGACTGAAATCTTGCATGTGGTATTTTGTTATGGTTTTTAGCAGCAAATAATTTATTTTTGATTTTAAGCGTACTATATTGCAAATGCAAATTTTGCCCATGAACATTCCACTAAGGAACGGGGGCATACTTCTCACATATCAATGAGTGCAATTATATTCATGTTTTAAGCTCAATGACAAGGCGTCTCCTTTTTAAAGTCGAGTCAGAATGGCGTGCCTCAGTGCGACACCTCTTTAGATAAAAGTTTTTACATGGCATAGGTCCTCACATGGCATAGGAGGGGAAAAACACCGCGTTCAGCGTCGTAGGTGGACATGCAAACCTCTACGGTAAGGTGGCTTCAAAGCATACTACGTTGCCTTTCAAAAATGTTGGGTACATGTGGCGTATGAGTTATTGGAATAACTTATTATAATAAAGCATACCCACAGGCGTACGACAATCATTGTAATGACTAAGACAATACAAAGAAGGCATTATATGACGATTTTTTTTAACAAATTATAATTTTTTGACATTTTTAAGCAATACACAAACCTTGGTTCTGCGTTGTCCTCTGAGTAATGCTCCCCTCTTAAATAGTTTGGCATTTTTTTTTTAAATTCAAAATTCTGTACTGTCCGCTGAGTAATATACCCCTACTAGAATAGTTTGCCATTTTTCTTCAATATGTTTAGCATGCTTAAAAATAATAATAGCAACACATTATTACAACTCATAAACATGGCGAGTTATTAATTTCCTTGTCAAAATATTGTTTTTATTATTGTACACGAACAGAGTACATATGTATGGATGTATGTATGTATGTACATGCAAACGTATTTCAGTAAAAATAAACAAAAATATTTATTTTGTTTTATTTATATGTGAAATTAATTTCTAAATAAGCCTTTTGGATGCCTATTGTAGAGTAAATCAGTTTATCAGCCAATTTCTCTGAATCATCAACGAACGTAGCGGCAATGTTTGCATGGTTGTTTGTTTTTTTTTCGATGTTCATTTAAATTATTATATATGTCTTTTGTGTATAAATTTATATATGTTTTTATCTCTACATATGTACATGCTGTTGTGTTTGTAGAGAGATGTATGACTATTGTGACCAATTTGATGTTATTTTAATTTTTCAAAATAGTTTGGACTTATTGAAGCATTTAGTCACTTGATTTTAGTTTTTAAAGTTAACATTTATTGGTTGCCCAAAAAGTAATTGCGGATTTAAAAAAAAAAAAAATAAATGCATTTTTATTAAAACTTAGAATGAACTTTAATCAAGTAAACGTAACAGCTCATAACTGACAAAAGAAAGAATGCAATTATAGAGTCACAAGCTGTGAAAAAATTTGTCAACGCCGACTATATAAAAAATCCGCAATTACTTTTTGGGCAACCCAATAAAATCAGATTTAATATAATTTAAGAAAATGTAGAGATTAAAATCTATAATGGCTGCATCTCCTGAACTATGCGTTCTAGAGGAAAATGATCCTTAATTCGTGACTTTCTAAAAAAAAATTCAAATTTTCATCAAAAATCCAATCAAAATCGAATTTTTAATTGAAAACAATATCTCCTAAACGACTCTATCAAAAATACAAAACTTCAGAAAAAATCAATCCAATAACGAATTTTCAGTATATAAACTTTAAACTGGCTGCATCTCCTAAACTATGCGTCCTGTAGAGGAGTGAGCATTAATTTGTGATTCCATCAAAAATTTAAAATTTGGTCAAAAATCCTTTAAAAGTCGTAATTTCAGTATTAAATCACCATACCTCCATTTTCAAAAACGCCAGATCTCGGAGATGGGAGCACCGATTTAAGCCAAAATTTGCATGTCACCTTATGGTCCCCCAAAAACACAAAGTTGCTGCAAAAAATTTGGGGTCATATAAACTGGGGGGACGCCCCATCCTAAAACCCACCCGGACGGGCATATTTACCGATTGGGACAATATGAGTATCAAACGAAAGGTATTTAAGAGTAGAGTACGAACTTGGCATACAAATTTCACCCTACGTGTTCGGGAGGTCCCCCACCTCGAAAAACACTACCCAACATGACACTTTAACTGCTTTGGGCCTTCCCACCCCCCCCAAAACCCTTCAGCAGGATATATTTACCTATTGGCACAATATGGATATCAAATGAAAGGTATTTAAAAGTAGATAGTAATGATTTCAAAATGTTTTCCTTGGTGTCTGAGGCGTCCTCAACAGGACATATATACCGATTGGGCTATTAAATGCAATGTATTGGGTTGCCCAAAAAGTAATTGCGGATTTTTCATATAGTCGGCGTTGACAAATTTTTTCACAGCTTGTGACTCTGTAATTGCATTCTTTCTTCTGTCAGTTATCAGCTGTTACTTTTAGCTTGCTTTAGAAAAAAAGTGTAAAAAAGTATATTTGATTAAAGTTCATTCTAAGTTTTATTAAAAATGCATTTACTTTCTTTTAAAAAATCCGCAATTACTTTTTGGGCAACCCAATATTTGGAAGTTGAGTACACATCTGTTATAAGAATGTGGTACAAGGTGTGTACGAGGCCTCCCCAACCCCAAAACGGGCATGAATGTCCAGCGTCACAAAATGGCAACGAATCTGGTATACACTTTTGGGACAGAGTCTGGGACCGGACCACCCACTAAATACTCTTCAATAGGACGTGTAATTCAATCAGTATAATATGTCAATCCAAAGAAAGGTCTATGACAGCAGAGTTCGAATCTAATGTTGATATAAGGATTCAAGTTTCTGGGTCACGTCCTACCGTTCGGCAGGACATGTAGATCGGAACAATAAAGTACTGAAAAAAATTGTCTTTTGGGGTTAAACGTTTCGGGGACCCTCTCCTTCCAATTAAAACAACGCCAAAAAGTCATAAAGGATGACCGAGAATATATTGCCCTCAATTGAAAGAACGTATCAGAGAGCAATCCCCCTCCCTCGTTCTACCCAAAAAAAAAACAGGAACTAACAATAATATATGAAGGCCGATCAGGATAGAATAGGACTGAAATAAAAGGTATTTGGTAATAGGCGATCTACAATACCTCCAGAGCCAGCCAAACGGAATGTAAACCAATAATGACAAAATGGGGCCACCATAGCGCAGAGGTTAGCATGTCCGCCTATGACGGTGAACAACTGGGTTCGAATCCTGGCGAGACCATCAGAAAAATTTTCATCGTCGGTTTTCCCCTCCTAATGCTAGTAACAATTGTGAGGTACAAGTCATGTAAAACTTCTCTCCAAAGAGGTGTCGCACTGCAGCACGACGTTCGGACTCGGAAATAAAATGGAAGCCCCTTGCCATTGAGCTTAAACTTGAATCGGACTGCACTCATAAGATATGTGAGAAGTTTTCCCCTGTTCCTTAGTGGAATGTTCATGGGCACAATTTGCAAACTACTCCTTTAGTTATCCAATTACGAATTCAGAGTTCGAAAGATTATTTATTGGGTTGCCCAAAAAGTAATTGCGGATTTTTTATATAGTCGGCGTTGACAAATTTTTTCACAGCTTGTGACTCTGTAATTGCATTCTTTCTTCTGTCAGTTATCAGCTGTTACTTTTAGCTTGCTTTAGAAAAAAAGTGTAAAAAAGTATATTTGATTAAAGTTCATTCTAAGTTTCATTAAAGATGCATTTACTTTCTTTTAAAAAATCCGTAATTACTTTTTGGGCAACCCAAAAGTACCCATGCGTCTGCCATTGGTTGAGAAGGAATTTCTTTTTTTTTTGGCTTAATCCAGTGCTGCTTCTGGCCAAATCTTAGCGATCCTTTTTTAAGGCATAACACATCGACCAATTTTAAGGCCCTAGGTGGTCCGTGCAGTTGTTCACCTCGGATCTTCGAAAACTTGTTAGGGCTGTCAAATCGTTATTTATTGTGCGATTTCCAAAATTCTTTTTGTTTTGGCAAATAGTACTCAAAAACCCCTGAAAAATTTCGGCTTGAGGTCTACAATATCTATTTTGGTCTCTTCGATTTATTTTTTTTAATTTTGCGATTTATCAAGGCATTTGTGGTTCGTCTTTCAATTTAATGCATGATTTGGATTAGTGACAAAATTTACAACGACTTTCTCAAAACACAAAGCCCATTACCCCCTTCTCCTTTTTTGGTTTTAAGTTTTTTGACTTCATATGTCCCCTTAACACATGCAAAAAATTGCTTGGATCAAACAATATCTGTAGCTTCACAGCCAAAAATGCCGATTTTGAAATCATCTTTGTCCAAAATGGATATTTTGAGAATCTTTGTAAAAAAATCGGACAGAGTTTTTTTAGTTTTTTTTAAGAATGATCTGCTATTGAGATTTTTGAGCACTATCCAGCAAAAGAAGAATTATGGAAATCAGACCACAAATGAATATTTGACAGCCCGAACAAATCAAAATTCTGAGCTGACCAACTCTAGGGGCTTGCCAAGGGGCGTCCGGAATACCTTGGACCTTAAAATTTTGCATATGATCGATTTAGCATCTCAGCTCTAACCATTTAATATTTCTAAGAGATATCTCTATCCGTTCTTAAACGAAATATTTTTTTTTCGATTTTATCCCACTGTGCATCATCGGAATCTGCAGTTGATCTTGGCAATTCCGTAAGACTTTGGAGTAAGCCTATCCCCTAGCTATCTTTAGCGATATTAGTTTTCTTTTAGGATAGAATGTTCGTAAGGTAACTACAGTCGTTTGGATGACTAATTTAACATTGCCGAATCAGGATCAGGATATACCACAAATGTACCCTTTGTTTGTGGTATATCCTGGCTACA
This sequence comes from Stomoxys calcitrans, assembly GCF_963082655.1. Lineage (NCBI taxonomy): Eukaryota > Metazoa > Arthropoda > Insecta > Diptera > Muscidae > Stomoxys > Stomoxys calcitrans. The sequence goes on from NC_081553.1 coordinate 198,367,998, forward strand.
TACTATGTCTCGAGGACAATCATGGATGTCTCTTATTGATGTGAGACTGAAAATCAGTCGCACTAAGACTCTTTCTAAACTTGAAAACGAAGCATCTGTTATTATTTCTCGTCATTGAGCGGTGTATATTTTTGCCAGAGAAGGTCAATAGCTTAGGCAAGGGCTTGCGAGGTCATCAGACTTACTTAGATGTTTTTGTCCATTGGGATACCACAGGAACAGGAGAAGGAAGATGCCTACTAGTTCCTACCACTGAACAATCCAGATCGCTTTAAAAAGCCCAACAATTTGCGAATGTTCAAATCCGCTTAATCTGACAAGTTCTTAAATAAATGAAAAGCTATAGTGGAACTCCTTCTGATTGCCAGTGCGGGATTCATACACAGCAGATGTTCAATAGTCTCTTCTTCCTCGACAGCCTCACAGCTACTGCAAAAGTCGTTGCTGGCAACCTTCAATCTGTCAGCATGTTTTCCAATCACACAGTGGCCTGTCATGACGGACACCATGTCTGAGACGTATGTTTTTGCTAGCGACGGCAAAGCGTTAGACCTCTTCAAGTCTCGATTTGGTCACATAATTTTGGAACAACAACCTCGCTTTTGTGACCATCTATCATTCGTTGCCCTTCCTAAAGATTTAGCTTACATGTCGTTAGAAGCATACCCACAAATTCTGGTTCCCCTGGTCACTCTTCAGCGAGGCGGTAGCATTGGTAAAGCCTTAGGGTTGTCTGACAATTGAGGTTCGGTTTCGTCGATCGTCTAGTTAGAGTGCAAAAGAACCGAAGGTGTCTCGGGTTGTTATGGTGTAGTGACCACGGAACCGCACTGGGTGGGGAAGGGAAAAAAAGAAATAGGCGGGAATAAAACGCCGTAATAAAGAAAGTACACTATGGCTGGGGAATACTCGGCGGGAGTTTCACGAAGTGTTTACGATGCAGTAACCACTAAAGGTAAATCGGCGACAATACGATGCAATAACCTCGAAAGAGAATATGCGGCGATCACTTTTGCAGCTTTTTCTCCCAGAGACGATAATAAATTGTTAATGACTATATTCCAGAGTAAAGGAACTGAACCATCTTTTTAGATCTACAGAGCCCAAGTCTACCGTACTTACTTACGGTAGTGTTGATGCCTAGAAACTTTAGCTTCTTCTTGACAGCGAGAAAACCCTCTATGCAGGCTACTAGGTCATGAAGGGATGTTTTAGTGGACTTGCCCTTACTATATGCATGCTCTTGTAGAGCTGGCAAACTATCAATAGTTTAATTTTTGCATTAATTAATAAAATTGGATTTTAGGGTAAGAGTAGAGAGAGAGAGAGAGTGACAGAGAACAAACCTGCGAGCAAAGCAGTAGACGAATGACACAAGCAGCGTGAACCGAACAAAGAAAATAAAAACACCACCACACTGAAGCTGTGCAGCAAAGTACATGTGATGGCTGGTTAAATGTTTTTTTTTTTGTCTTGCTTAAAGACATATTGTTGTTGTTGGCTTGCAAAGAGTGCCTTCACCAACAAATTTATACTTTGGGTCATTGAAATTCGAACTAAGTTGTTGCAGGAAAATTAACAAATTTCGTAGTAGTTTTTTCGACAAAAGTTGTTGGTTTTCAAAATCATCTTTATCTGTGTGTGTATTCATTAAGAGCGCCGAATAAAACCATGGATTTTTAGGGGCTAAATACTGATACATGGCGTCTAACCGCTTTAAATTTTAGAAAAAAAGGGTGTTAGTTCTGATATTGACCGTAACTGGAACAAGTGTTAAGGGATCTTTTCCAAATTTTGTAAATTCTAGGTAAGACATGCGGATTTTGTGGATTAAAAATGCATCTGTTTATTGCCTTCAATCGGAAAATAGGGCCATATGTCAGCTGCATACAAATATGTTCAGATCTGGTACATACTAAGATATTGAGGGGTGTATGCAACTAATGGTAATGGCGAAAATGGGTAGTAAAAGCGGGTTTCTGGGAACAAACCTTTAAAAAGGGTGATCGGTTTATCCAAACTCAGCACAATTGTTTATTGGAATCGGGACAAAATTATATACGACTCTTATGAACTCAAAATTACTTATTGGAAGATCCGTATAAATGGTGCTATGTCAAGATATAGGCCAGACGGACAGACAGACGGACGGACAGACAGACAGACGGACAGACAGACGGACAGACAGACGGATAGACAGACGGACAGACAGACAGACAGACAGACAGACAGACAGACAGACAGACAGACAGACAGACGGACAGACAGACGGACAGACAGATGGATAGACGGACAGACAGGCAGACAGACGGACAGACAGACGGACAGACAGACGGACAGACAGACAGACAGACAGACAGACGGACAGACGGACAGACGGACAGACGGACAGACGGACAGACAGACAGACGGACAGACAGACAGACAGACTGACTGACGGACAGACAGACGGACAGACAGACAGACGGACAGACAGACAGACAGACAGACAGACAGACAGACAGACAGACAGACAGACAGACAGACAGACAGACAGACAGACAGACAGACAGACAGACAGACAGACAGACAGACAGACAGACGGACAGACAGACGGACAGACAGACGGACAGACAGACGGACAGACAGACGGACAGACAGACGGACATATTGGGTTGCCCAAAAAGTAATTGCGGATTTTTTAAAAGAAAGTAAATGCATTTTTAATAAAACTTGGAATGAACTTTAATCAAATATTTTTTTTTACACTTTTTTTCTAAAGCAAGCTAAAATTAACAGCTGATAACTGACAGAAGAAAGAATGCAATTACAGAGTCACAAGCTGTGAAAAAATTTGTCAACGCCGACTATATGAAAAATCCGCAACTACTTTTTGGGCAACCCAATAGCTATCGAATGAGAAAGTTATTGTAAGTCGATCGGTATACTTATCAATCCGTTCACAAATGACAGATTTTGTTTCCACTAATTTTTTCCCACCCCACTGTGCGACGATGACAGAGTCGAATGAGTGAAAAATGTTCCTGTAACACGTTCACTCTACTTATGTTACATTTTATTGGCAGTCTGCAGTCAGTCTAGACCATTGTGATAACATAGGAGCAAGAGAAGTAAGTTGCTTTCTACTTTCTATCACTGAACATACCAGATCGGTTCAAAAAGCCTTATAACTTGAGAATGTTCACTTGCTCTAATTTAGATAAATTCTCAAAAAAATAAAAACCTACGATTTAAGTTATGTAAATCTTCCTTGGAAATTTTAAATTTAAATAGAACAATCCACATGTGCCGTTTCAATTCACTGACCTAATGCTGTATCCGTTTTTCTGCCTTTACGAATATTTCGTAATTTCTTCTATACGCTTTATATCAAACTCAGAAATAAACATTCAAATTCTACACAACATACACTCAAAGAAAAACAAGCATTGAATTGTATTGCTTGCAATTTCGGTGATAAACACAAACATTTTCGTCTTTTTCTTTTTTGTTTTGCTTTCTGATTTGTGTGTCGGCATTGTTTTGGTTTATTTTCACTCACACAACAACAGGCAAATGGAAAATATATGGAATAACAATATTGCAGCTATAAATCTAAGGAGGCATGGTTTTTCACATGGCCCATAGCTGTGAATAGAGAGGTGTAAATGTGTATGTGCCTACGTATTTGTGTTTGTGATTTGAATTTTGGTTTTTAGCTGTTTTTTGTAGTCCGGTGTAGTGAGTTGTAGTTAATATTTGTACAAACGTGTACATGAGTCTGTCTTGTCTCTTTGGCGTTTATGTGTATGCGTTGTTCATGCCATGACGCTGCTTCCATACATACAAACACATACATATATATGAATATGCATTCATACAATCCACTCAATGGGCGATCAGAAATCATAGAAACTCGCGTTTTATGCCATGCGAAGCTTGTCGGAGATTATTGTGTGAGGTTGGTACGCGTGTTCATGTACCAGAGTACATGGACTATTAGTACATGCGTACGTTTGTGTGTTTCTATGCCATAAAAAGAAAATGGAAAACACTACTGCAACAATTCTTAATAACGATAAAATCTTGTAGTCTTTACGCAAATAAAGAAAATATGTTGATGTTTTTTGCCATAAACACAGTGGGATGGAAGTGAAAGAAAATCTTGCGAACCTTTTTGAGTTTACGAAGGATATCTTTAATGGAGATATTCAGTTGATACTTTATATGGATTATTTTGGGCTTTCGAAGAAGAACATGTTCTATATCAGATAGTGAATCTCCCATATGGTATGAGAAACCTCTACATATGGGTTGGATTATTGGTGCACTGTTTGATTCAAGCCTCTTATAAGCCAATCTTGATTTATTGAGGCTACAAAAGACTTATTCTTCATCTAATATTATTTTTCTAGGTTAAATTAATTTATATAGGCCCACTGTGCCCTTATGGCCAAGCAACTAAAAGAGGTACCGCAACAAAATGAGCACTATATTCTGCAATATCTCTCTAATAAAAAAAAACAAACACATTTTTCTGACGCTGCATTGAGAAAGTGCCAAAAAATGTTCAAATAGGAAAGTCTAAAATGAATAAGTGCCACAACAATTAGTTGGATAGTTACGTAGGTCCGCCAAACATAAATACAAGGCAGCATAGAAAGAGAGAGAACCAACTGACAATTCAATCGATGCAGATGGCAGATCTAAAGCTATATGCATACAAACAGAATACATTTGGACATCTATAGATGTCTGTCTGTATATGCTTTGTTGTTTTTCTTCGTAGGCAAAATGTTTATTTTTCATTTCATTTTCACTCTCTTTGTTCGCCTTTTATTTGGGTTTGTTTAAGATTGCGCGATATTTGTTTTAATTTCTTTTTTTTTCGAATTTTTATTTTCGCTTCTGTGCCGAACATTTTTGTTTTGATTTTACAATTTTACCATAAATACCTTATTGAGACTATTGAGATGATGGGAAAAAAGCAGAAGCAAAACAATAAAGAATAACAAAAAGGAGATGACAGTAATGAAGAGAGGGAAGAAAATAAAAAAAATGTTGCCATCAAAAAATAAAAGAGGGAATGAGCTTAAGGTAGCCGCCAAAGGCTGAAGTGAATGTTGAAATTTTGTTTTTTTTTGTTTTGTTTCGCTGAACATATGCCTGAAGGTGACGATAGCGCACATCATGCACACTGGGACCAAAATGAAAATTTTTGACATAAAAATTAGAACATGGCCTTGAAACTTTAGGGAACTATTTGGATATGAATATGGATATAATAAAAACAAGTAAATGCGTGCTAAGTTCGACCGGGCCGAATCTTATAACCCTCCACCATAGATCGCATCAGCCAAATCGGATAACAATTGCGCCCTCTATAGTCTACAGAATTCAAGATCCAAAATCGGTTTTTATGATAACTACATCAGGCTGTGAACCGATTTGGGCCATACTTGACGCAGTTGTTGATGGTCAAAGCAAAACACTTCATGCACAATTTCAGCCAAATCGGATAATAATTGCGCCCTCTAGCGGTTTTATAAATCAAAATCTGAAATCAGTTTATATTGGAACTATGTCAGGTTATGAACCGATTTGAGCCATGCTGCACCCAGTTATTGATGGTCAAACCGAAACACTTCATGCTAAATTTTGGCATAATCGGATAATAATTCCGCCCTCTAGCGGCCCAAGAAGTCAAGATCTGAAATTGGTCTATATGAAAGCTATATCAGATTATGAACCGATTTTGAGCCATGCTTGACCCAGTTGTTGATGGTCAAACCAAAACACTTCATGCAATTTCAGCCAAATCGGAAAATAATTGCGCCCTCTAGCGGCTTTATAAATCAAAATCAAAAATCAGTTTATATTGGAGCTATGTCAGGTTATCAACCGATTTGAGACATGCTTGACCCAGTTGTTGATGGTCGAACCGAAACACTTCATGCTAAATTTTGGCATAATCGGATAATAATTCCGCCCTCTAGCGGCTCAAGAAGTCAAGATCTGAAATTGGTCTATATGGAAGCTATGTCAGATTATGAACCGATTTGAGCCATGCTGTACCCTGTTGTTGATGGTCAAACCAAAACACTTCATGCACAATTTCAGCCAAATCGGTTAATAATTGCGCCATCTAGCGGCTAATGAGTTCAAGATCCATTGGTACAAATGAAGGCTATATTAGGTTATAAATCGATTTGAGTCATACTTAATACAGTTGTTGATGGTCAAACCGAAACACTTCATGCTAAATTTTGGCATAATCGGATAATAATTCCGCCCTCTAGCGGCTCAAGAAGTCAAGAGCTGAAATTGGTCTATATGGAAGCTATGTCAGATTATGAACCGATTTGAGCCATGCTGCACCCAGTTGTTGATGGTCAAACCAAAACATTTCATGCACAATTTCAGCCAAATCGGATAATAATTGCGCCATCTAGCGGCTAATGAATTCAAGATCCATTGGTATAAATGAAGGCTATATCAGGTTGTGAATCGATTTGAGCCATACTTAGTGCAGTCGTTTATGGTCAAACCGAAACATTTTATGAAAAACTTCAATAGCATTTGGATATTAATTGCGCCCTCTAGAGGCACAATAAATCAGGATCCGAAGACGGTTTATATGGGAGCTTTATCAGGTTATTAACTGATGTGAGCCAAACTTGGCACAGTTGTTGATGGTCAACATCATGCTAAAAATTCGCCAAATCGGATAATAATTGCGCCCTCTATCGGCTCAAGAAGTCAAGATTCGAAATAAAAAAAAGTGTGCTAAGTTCGGCTGGGCCGAATCTTGGGAACCCACCACCATGGATTCTGCTAAATATGTATATAAACTAAATTTAGTTAAAGGGCTTAATTTTATTCTACATACCAAACTTCTATCAAACCAGCAAAATTAACGCTTCAAGGATCCGAACTGGGATAATCGAAAGACCGGTTTATATGGGAGCTATATCAGGTTATAGACCGATTTGGACTGTACTTGGCACAGTTGTTGGAAGTCATAAAAGAACACTACGAGCAAACTTTCAGCCCAAAATTGCGACTTTCAGGGGCTCAAGAAGTCAAATCGGGAGATAGGTTTATATAGACCGATTTGGACTGTACTTGGCACAGTTGTTGAAAGTCATAACCAAAATTTAGCCAAATCGGGCAGAAATTGAAGCTTCTAGCTGCTCAAGAAGTCAAATCGTGAGATCGGTTTATGTGGGAGCTATTTCAGGTTATAGATCTATTTGGACCATAGTTGACACAGTTGTTGGAATCCATAACGGAATACTTCATGCAAAATTTTAGCCAAATCAGACAAAAATTGCGGCTTACGGGGACTCAAGAAGTTAAATCTGGAGATCGGTTTATATGGGTGATATATCTAAATCTGAACCGTTATGGCCCATTTGCAATCCCCAACGATCTACATCGATATTAAGCATCTGTGCAAAATTTCAAGCGGCTAACTTTACGCGTCCGACTTCCGTGATTTCGACAGACGGACGGACATGTCTAGATCGATTCTGAACGGCGAGATGATCCAATTTTTGGATTTGTGGGCCGAATAAGTTTTGACTGAATAACTTTTGACATTGAATTGACAGTGAAGGCCAGAGGACTGCCGTCAATAAACGCGTTTAACCCGAAGCCTTACGGGTCGACGCAGTCCAAGTTAAGGTCGTGGGTTACGACCGCGCATGTAACACTGTGGAACAGCTAAACGGTCAGTAGGTCGACAGATTGTGAGAAGACAAGGCTATTGCGGAAAGGAAGTAAGCAGTGGGCCAGTATAATAACAGGATACATAGGACTACGAAATATAGCCAATAGTTATCTGTTCAGTGTGAACATAGGGCATAAACAAGCTCTCTCCATCGAGCTATATCGTTGGCCAAAGCCTTGGCTTGATTCCAAATTATATGGGTTGACTGCAACTCTTTTTTGGTACAACGGGTCCATGTGTTTTTCGGGCGTCTCCTACCTCGCTGTTCTTGCGGGTTCCAGCCTAGGATATTTCTCACTATATCATCGCACAGTCAGCGTAGGATATGACCCAACCAAGTACATTTTCTTTTCCGGATTTCTACATCGACAGAGGAAGTGTTTGATCTTATTTGCAATTCTTCATTGGCCAGCAAATTCGAAGTATTTGTCTTAGGTAGCGATTCATAAAAACTTGAACTTTTCGGGTGGTCGCTTGTGTCAAGCTCCAACCATATTATAAAATAGATTTCACACTATTCTTGAAGATCCTGATCCTTTTATATTATTATGTGAAATGTCACTGCAACTCCAAACACAATACCAGATATTTACCAACTAAGGGATTTTGAAGCAGCACGGAATTCCTGACATAAGTTTTCATTTTCAAGATTACTTTTTAGTATTTAGAGCGCACAACCAGCCGATTACTGTCTAAGGTATATGTCCTTAGTGGTTTGGGCGGATTAATATCCGCACCCTCTTTTCAACCTAACCTAACATTACCTATAACCTCCTCCGCCCAACCTTTGTTTTCCAAACTGAATAACTTTTAACAGAATTATTGGATGCTGACGCATGCTGCAGCAGAGGCATTTTAAATTTTGTCAGCAATCCAAATCATGCATCAAAATGCAAATCGAGTCACCAATGCTTTCATAAATCGCAAAATACGAAGCCAGTCTCGGCCAAATTTTCAAAAAATATAAATTAAAAGTCGAATATCTTCGAAACCAGCAGAGATATGTTCGACCTCAAGCATACTTTTTTGCAAGGATTTTTGAGCACTATGCAGTAAAAATGAAATTTTGAAAATTGGATTACAAATGAAGATTAAGCAGCCCAATCAAGTTTTTGAAATAAAGTGGTGACCAAATATTGGGCCTTGCCATAGGCGCCGGGACCACCTAGGGTGCTTAAATCATGCACATATTCCCGTTAGCTCCTAAGCTCTAACCGTTTCAAATTTCAAAGAGTTGTCTCTATCCGTTCTCAAATGGCATATTTTTTACTACTTTTTTTCGATTCCATCCCACTGTGCGTCGCCTTTTTCACGTGATTTCGGCTGTCTCTTTGTACATGTGTCTCATTTCCTCTTTGTACGTCTGGCTATCCGTCAATTTTAGTTTGGCTTCAGTCTTTAAAAATCAAGACATTGAACTAAGATTTTGCAAATATCCTAAGTTTGTCCATATGCAGGTTTATACATTGAGTGGGACCATATTTGGATATAGGTGTCGCATAGACCGATCACTTTATTTAGGGCATTAAGCCCACAAAAATCAAATTTTTTTGAAATTATAAAACGATTTCGGACTAAAAAGGGATACTTAAATTTTTTGATATCCTATGTTAGGGGATCCTTCCCTTACTTACCCTAGTTTTGAAGAGCTACAGATATAGGGGATGAATGCTGCGACAGAGGCAAAATTTTCCTTACACCCTTATGGGCATGAGAAGGATGTGGTCAAGCTCAGTGGGGGAACACCTCTCAACACCACTCAAATTTGTGCTCAAGTGTCAGAGGGACCATCCCACCCAAAATTACCTAAAGCGGGCGTATTGAGGCGATTGGGACCGTAAGGGATTCAAATAAAAAGTGGGGGAATACCCCTCAAAACCACTGAAATTTGGCTCAAGTGTCAGAGAGCCCGTCCCACCCAAAAATACCTAAAGCGGGCTTGTTGAGGCGTTTGGGACAGTAAGGGATTCAATAAAAATTGTTAAGGGGTCCAAATTTAGGGAGTGCTTTGGAACCGCATAAACCCCAAAAATCTCCCTGGCGAATAAGTAGACCGGTCGGGACTAAAGGGTGATTTTTTTGAGGTTAGGATTTTCATGCATTAGTATTTGACAGATCACGTGGGATTTCAGACATGGTGTCAAAGAGAAAGATGCTCAGTATGCTTTGACATTTCATCATGAATAGACTTACTAACGAGCAACGCTTGCAAATCATTGAATTTTATTACCAAAATCAGTGTTCGGTTCGAAATGTGTTCATTCACCGTAACGTTGCGTCCAACAGCATCTTTGAAAAAATACGGTCCAATGATTCCACCAGCGTACAAACCACACCAAACAGTGCATTTTTCGGGATGCATGGGCAGTTCTTGAACGGCTTCTGGTTGCTCTTCACTCCAAATGCGGCAATTTTGCTTATTCCAGAAATGAGCCTCATCGCTGAACAAAATTTGTCAAAAATTGAACACATTTCGAACCGAACACTGATTTTGGTAATAAAATTCAATGATTTGCAAGCGTTGCTCGTTAGTAAGTCTATTCATGATGAAATGTCAAAGCATACTGAGCATCTTTCTCTTTGACACCATGTCTGAAATCCCACGTGATCTGTCAAATACTAATGCATGAAAATCCTAACCTCAAAAAAATCACCCTTTATATATGAATGACATAAAAGGTCTTTGAGATCCAAACCCTCTAAAAACCCCAATAAAAATCCTTTTTGAATAGAGTGTGAAACTGCTTCTGAAAGTTGGGGTTAAGTGTTTAGGGGAAGACGCCCCAACATTGTTTGTTTGTCGGTTTGTTTGTTTGTTCCGTATAGACTCAAAAACGGCTGAACCGATTACCTTGAAATTTTCACAGATTATGTAGGTTTGTCTGGAAGGAAACATAGGCTATATAATTTTGTTATATCGGGAGGGGGGTGGACCCTCCCCCTTACCCCAAAAGTTCTACCCAAAAATTAAAGTGGATCGATCGGAACAATATGGGATTTAAATGAAAGGTATTCAGGAGTAGAGTACGAATTTCATAATAAAAGTTGGGTCCGAGTAACTGGGAGGCCGCCCCAGCCCCAAAAACCTCTAACAATAGGTTTATTTGACGATCATGATAATATGAAAGGTATTCGGGAGTAGAAATGAAAGGTATTCGGGAGTAGATTACGAATATGGTCAGGAAGGAGAAATATGCTTTATAATTTGTTGATATCGGAAGGGGCGGACCGTCCCCGTTTCCCCAAAAATACCACCCAAAATCACAAGTGTACCGATAAAGACAATATGGATATCAAATGAAAGGTATTGAAAGGTAGAACACGAATATGGTATAAAAAATTGGGTTTAAGTACCCAGGAAGTTGCCCTAACCCCCTAACCCCTAATATCAAAATGGGTCTTAAATGAAAGGTATTCGGGAGTAGATTACGAATATGGCATACAAAATCAGATCGAAGCATTAAATGGGCATATGACCCATCTTGACTATATGAGACTCGATTTGTTTGTTTGTTTTGTAGAATCAAAAATTATTGAAAAGTATCCGACAGTAGATTACAAATATGGCATACAAAATTAGGTCATGTAATGGGAGGTCGCCCCACCACCAAATACCACCAAAATGGGCATATCAGACGACCATGGCTATATGGGATTCAAAGGAAAGATATTTGGGAGTAGATTTAAAATATGACATTAAAATTTGCGTTCAGTTCAAGGTGGCGATTTTCCTCCTAGAAATACGTCGAATAGGTTAATTGACCCATTATGGCAAAATGGGATTCATATGAAAGGTATTTGAGAGTAGAAAACGAATTTGATATCCAATTTTGGGGGTAAATCACCCCTTAAACTGAATTTTATTTCCGACTATAGCAATATGGAGCTCAAATTGACGGTATTTGGGAGTAAAGAACGAATTCGATATCTATTTTCAGGGTAAAGTGCCGGTGGCCGCCCCAGCCCCAAAACAACCTCCAAACGGTTCATACCATTGAGGCTCAAAGTAAAGGGATTTGATACACGATTTTGATATCCATATTTGGGTCGAAATGTCTTCTCTAAAAAGCATTTCTCATTACCCTAATTTCAAAACTACCAGATCTCGGAGATTGGTAATGCGTTCTTTCGACCAATCACGACAATATAGAGCCCTGTGTTTGGGGAGCCGTCCCACCCCAAGATACCTCCCTAAAGCTATTTGGGTTGGGGAATGTATTGACCGTCAATCACAACTTTTTACCGATCATGCAATTATGGGTTTCATATGATATATTTCGGAAAGTAGAGCACGAATCTTATATTTATTTGAATGGCCAAGTGACCACAACCGAAATACCCCGTAAACGTGAAATATTTTCCAATACGGTAATATGGGACTCAAAAGAAATTCATTTGGAAGTAGAGTAAAAATTTACCCAGAAACTGAGTAATGGCAAACTTCTCACACATCAATAAATGCTTTCCGATTCAAGTTGAGTTTATCAATGATAAGAGACCTTTTTGTAGCCGAGTCTGAACGGCGTGCCGCAGTGCGTCACCTCTTTGTGGAGAATTTTTTACATGACCATGCATGGCATGGTATCTCGCAAATATCGCCAGCATTAAGAGGGGATAACCACCGGTTTAAATTTTGTCCGAATTTCGAAGCCAGGATTCGAACGCAGGCGTTCAGCGTCATAGGTGGACATAGGCTACATTAGCACGAATTCGATATCCCCATTCAGGGCGAAGTGTCCCCACCCTAAGAAGAAGGCGCAGCAGAGCGGGCCCTGTCCAGCTAGTATTCCCATATAGCTAAGCATTTAAGGCGACTTATCACAACAGCCCCTACTTCTCTTCACCGTTTCGCATTTTCATTATGCATTTGCCTTTCCTCTCCATGACTACAATTAAAAATGTCTTCATGTCCATTATCGTTAAATAGAGCCACTATTCCCTCCCTTTGTACGTTCCAAAAGAGACAAATAGCAAAACCTATGCTGAAGGTGATCATGAGTGGAAATAGGAGGCAGAGCATTACTGCAAGCAAACACATATAAAATTGGGAAATTTATTGATGAAATCAACAAACACAGTTGTTGCGCTTTTCTGTCAGAAACATTCTTTGCTTGTTTCTATTTTTCAAAATAAAATGAAGGAAAAAAGAAATGTTTTTTCCTAGCCTCATGCTTGAGTTTTTGGTTCATCATCATCACGAACATCACGATCATCCTGATGAGCATGAGAAACAGCACCGAGTTGGCTGATGATCAGCATCAGCATCAGCATCAGCATCACCATTAGCAGATTTATATTTTCATTTAACTCGACATGTTTTTCTTTTGATTTCTTTGTATGCCGTTTTCTTGAATGCTTGTTCTTGTTTGTCTGCTATTTTCAGAACACCATGGAAAAACGACGTAATACATTGGATCGTTTTCAGCGTTTGGGTTTTGGCCGCAAATCATCGCCCAATACCAGCGTGTCCAACAACAAAAATTCATCACCAGCTTCGGCGGCCTCAGGCGATTCGTGTGGCAACTCGAAACAACGCAAATCGTCCGAGAAGACCGAACGATTGCGTGAACTAACTGAACTGTTGAGAGTGGGTGGTGGTGGTGGAGGTGGTGGAGGTGGGGGAAATGCTTCACCCACCCCGCCACCGGTGCCGCCGCCACGCAAACAACGTTCAATCACACCATCATCGACATCGGCCAGCTTCGATAAGGCGGATGCCAGCGAAACATCATCACCTTCCACGTCATTATTGCTGGCAGAGAACTTGGCCACCAAAAACAACAACAACAACAACAACAGCAACAATGTCAACAGCCATCGCTGCCTCAGTGACACTGGCGGCAACAATAGCCACGAACCGATTCTGTCATTTATGTCGACGCATTCCGATGATATATTGCTAATGGATCAGGATGAGCCAAGCAACACCTCAAAATCTCTGCGCCATCTACAAAAGCAGATCTCCATGGAGTCCGGCGTGGTGCTGGAGGAGAAGGGCATACAGCAATTGAACGCCACAGGCACAACCACAGCCAACAACGACAGTAGTCAACCCGCCAGCAATGCCATCGATTCATCGAAGAAGCACTCAAAATTATTGCTGTCGTCGTCTGTGTCGGCCTCCACAACGCCAATCTCCTCTCCCACCGCCCTGAAAGCAAATGCAGCGGCCGCCTCACTCTCCGATTTGGAAGTGCTGCTTATGAAACATGGTGGTGAACGAGAAACCAAATCACCAACACCACAGCCTACACCGCCGCCTCCACCACCACCACCACCTCCACCTCCTCCTCCCGTTGCCCCATCGCTGGCACCCTTACAGCCATTAATGGCCCCAGAGAACGATGAAAGTGCCAAGGCGGCAAATAGTACTCAGACTGCAACGGTCGCAGGCAAATCGAACAAAAAGTGCACGGATCGCGGTGCGACTAGTCCCAAGGGAATTCCATTTCGTTCGGCTTCGTTTTCGCAAATCGACTATTCGGCGGGTAAATACAAACGCTCGGCACTTAGTGCCCTTCGCGAACGTTTGCGACGCGACAAATCGGTAGATGGTTCCACCAGTTCCATATTCAATAGTGTCGTCGATAGTCTAACGTGGCCTCGCAAAAAAATCGTCGAGGAGGAAAGTGAAGAGTCCGTGGCGGAGAGTGTGTCGCCAGAGGCGGAGCCAGTTAAAAAGGAGCCCGACTGGATTTACATACCGCTCAAACAGAAATCCGAACTCAGTATTAATTTGTGCTACGGTCAAGCCAAGAGTCTCGAGGATGTCATGGAATCACCCGAGCTAATACCCGAGGAAGAGGTATTCATGGCCGATACCATACAAGAGTTGCCACCGCCCAGCGAAAGGGGAGATGCCTGTGCAGTGGTCTCCACCATGCAGGCGGCACATGCCAAAATGGAATCTCTTACCGATACCATACACTCCTCGGACAATGACTATGTCATCGATGAGTCCCAGGTGCCGGTGACCGTGGAGGCCCAAGATTTGATGGAAGCCAAATCGCATAGCCAGGCAGAAGCTGTCATGAATGAGAATACTAATTCCGCTGCTACCGCACCCAGCAGCCCAGATGCCTTTGCTCCCAATTTGGCCACCCTAATGGAGGAGCAAATACCCTTAGAATCTCCTCCTGATAATTTTCTGCAGACCGCTACCACTTGCCTCATACCAGTGCCTGTCTATGAGTGTGCCGCCCAGGAATGGGGCTTGGAAAATCCTCCCCAGGAATGGGAGGAGGTGGCTCCTGAAGAATTCATAGTTATACCAGAGACCATAGAGCCCCTGGTGACCTTGGATCAATGCAGCATTGAGAAGCCCGAAACCAAAACAGATGGCGAAGCTGTACCCACCATATCGGTACGACGTTCCTCCGAAGAAATGACAGATGAGAAATCATTGCTGAGAAAGAAGGATAGCGATGCTCCCGCTAAATCTAAATCCGAAAGTGAGGTTATACCCCCAGTGGATCAAAGCGAGGTTAAGAAACGCTATAGCCATGACGACATGGACATTGTGCCCGAAAATCGTTCCTCTTTGGATAACATACCCACACGTCATAGCGCCGATGATCGTCGCAAAGCCGACATGTCCACCAGACGCAAAGGAATTTACATAGAAAATTGGCAAGAGCCCTCCGATGCAACGGATGGCACTGCCCACAAATCTCTGGCCTTGGATATTTCCATAGCCAATTTGAATGCCATAAAGCCTGACTCGCCTGAGGACGACATCATGTACATCAATAGTCCCCTAACGGAGGATAACAAAACTCCAGGGTCTTTGTACTCTTTCGATTTGGCAACCCCTGAATCAGAATATCGCCATTCGCCCGTCTGGTCCAAGAATCCCATAATGTCCAGTTTTAGTTGTCAGAGCTCCGAGGAGAAGGACGACATACCCCTGGCTTCACCGCCTGTCTCGCTAAGCACATCACAAATGAATTTGCCTAGGCAAAATAAAAGTTTTCCATTTTTACGCACCGATTCGGTATCGGATAATGAAAGTGATCGCACCCCGCCACCTTCCAGAGATCGCAATAGTCCGGTTTCCAGTGAACATGATTTTAAAAGGTTTTCGAAACGTCCCTTGCGTGGACCCTATGGACAAATGTTGGAGGCAGAGATGAAGAAACCCCAGAAAAAGCATTTCGAGGAGATCCTAGAGGAGCTGCGAGAAGAGAATAGGTAAGCACTAAGAGGGGAAACACTTTATTAATGTTTTTTTTTTTATAGGCAATACCTTAGGTAGGAGATATTCTGACTTGACCATGCCATTTGTAACTTGATCACCGTAAAATTGTAATAAGATCTAGCTGTGTCTGTCCGTCCGTCTGCCTGTTGTAACCATGCTTAAGTCTTAAATCAGGTAAAAAGTGTTAAGTTCGGCTGGGCCGAATCCTGGTAACCCACCACCATAGTTTCTCCTAAAGATTTACTCAAAATGATCTTAGGTAGAGGTCATAGTTGCACTTTAAGTACCAAATTGGTGTCAAACGAGGGGAAAAGTAAAGCCTATAGGAGCCGTAGAATGATAAGCGGGAGACTATGGAAGGAAGTCACAACAAAACACTACTTGAAAAGTTTCAGCCAAATCGTAGAGTAATTGCGATTTCTAAGGGCTCAAACGTCAACTCGGAAGATGGCTTCATATGGGAGCTATATAAGGTTGTACATCGATTGGGACCGTAAATGGCACAGTTGTTAGAAGTCGTATCAGAACACTACGTAAGAGTTCAAATTCGGAGATCTCTTGATATGGGACCTATATAAGACTATACCCGATTTGGATCCTACTTTTTGAAGTCGTACGTACAAAATTTTAACCCAATCGGATAACATAACAGGGATAACGGCTTCTAGGGGCTCAATATGTCAAATCGGAAAATCGGTAGGAGGTATACCAGGTTATGGATATATACCACTGTTGTTGGATGAAGCTATAAAAAATCACTCCGTGCAAAATTTCATGGAGGCACCTGGCCATGCCCGTCACGAAAGAGTTCGAACGCTCTAAGATATTGATGGAGACCATTGTGAATTGTAACTGGATCATATCGGTTCAGATTTGGATATAGCTCCCATATAAACCGATCTGCTGATTTGATTTTTGAACCCTTGGAAACCGCAATTTTCTTCCGATTTAGCTGAAATTCTGATTTCGATGATTTTACTCAACTTAGTTCCCTCATAGACCGATCTCTTTACAAGAACTCTTGAGATCGTATAGTCCGATTTGAGAAAAATTAGTATCATGGGTTGTTTATCGACATTTGTGTAATTGTTATATCATGTTTGAACTCTACTCCTAAATAACTTTCATTTGGTACCCATATTGTCCAAATCGGGACACATGTCCGTTTGGGTGGGTTTTTGGGGAGGGGCATTCCCCTCAGATTATTTGACCCCAAATTTGTATACCAATTTTGTGTTTTTGGGTTGCCATAGGCGTGCGCACCATATTTCACTTAAATCGGTACAACCATTTCCGAGATCTGACGTTTTTGAACATTAAAGGGAGGGTCGACTCCCCTTTCGGTCATACAAAAATGGGGTACCCTACATCCAACTCTACCATCTGTGAAAATTTCAAGAAAATCGGTTCAGCCGTTTTTATACCCCCCACCATAGGATGTGGGTATACTTATCTAGTCATTCCGTTTGTAACACCTCGAAATACTGATCTAAACAACATAAAGTAAATATATTTTTGATCGTCTCGACATTCTGAACCGATCTAGCCATGTCCGTCCGTCCGTCTGTCGAAATCGTGATTGCAGTCGAACGCGTAAAGCTAGCCCCTTTAAATTTTGCACAGATCTTACATATACAAATCAATTTGTATTTGTTTGTAGGTTTGTTTTTGTTTGTTTGTTTGTATGTTTGTGTGCTCCTTATAGAGTCAGAAACGGCTGAATCGATTTTCTTGAAAATTTTTTTGATATCTGAAGGGGAGCCGGACCCTCCCCCTTACCCTAATTTTCAGAAACTCCAGATCTGGGAGATGGGTGGTGCGATTTAGCGAAATTTTTTGTGCTCTCATATAGTAGCCTAAAAATAAAAATTTGCTATCCAAATTTCGGATGGGGTACCTAGGGAGGATGCCCCACCCTAAAACCTACCAAACATATATTTAGACCAATCACGACAATATGGGACTCAAATGAAAGGTATTTAGGATAAGAAAACGTATCTGATATCCAATTGTTGGACCATATGCTAGGGGGACCACGCTAAGCCCCAAAACACCCCTAAATCGGACATATTTACCGACCATGGCAATATGGGACTCAAATAAAAGGTATTTGCGAGTAGAATACGAATCTGATATCCAAATGTGGGACCACGTTTCTGGGGGTCCACCCCTTCCCCATATTCCCACTGACCATGGGAATATGGGGCTTAAATAAAAGGTTTTTGAATGTAGAATACGTATCTAATATCCAAATATGGGACCAAGTGTTTGGGGGGCCGCCTGTCACCAAAAACATCCCCCAAAGTGGACAAATTTACGACCATAGCGATATGGGCCTCAAATGAAAGGTCTTTGGGAGTAAAGCACGAATTTGATATCAATTTTCGGGTAAAGTGTCTATGGGGCCACCCCACCCTTCACAACAACTCCCAAATAGTAAATATTTTCTTACTATTGCAATATGAGGCTCAAATAAGAAGGTTTTTAAAGTCGACCACGAATCCGATATACATTTTCAAGGCCAACTCACTTAGTGGCCGCCCATTCCCCGAAACACCCACCAAGCCGTTCATGTTTGCCGACTATGGAAATATGGGGGTCAAATTAAAGGTAAGTGGGAGTAGACCACGTATCTGATATCAACATTAGGGGCCAACTGTCTAGCGGACGTCCCACCATCATACCAACCCCCCAATAGGACGTATTTGCTCACCAAGACAATTTGGGTCTCAAAGAGAGTGGAACTAAATATTCATAGTTTTTAGGGACAATACCCCAAACCGGACATATTTGCTGACTTTTGCAATAAGGAGTTTAAATTAGATTAGAAAACGAATTTGATATCCAATTTTGAGGGCAATGACAATATGGGGTTCAAATAAATGATATATAGTTATATGAGAATGGAGCACGTTGCTGATATACTTTCCGGACTTAGTGTTTGGGGGACCACCCCAATTCCCAAAACACCCCTAAATCGGACATATTTAGCGACCATGTCAATGTGGAGCTTAAATGAAATATATTGGGGGGTAGAGTAAGAATTTATACCTATTTTCGGGACGAATTTTCTGGGGTCTACCCCTTTCCCAAAATACCCCCAAAGGGTAAACATTTTTCGACCATGCCAATAAGTGGCTCAAATGAAAGGTATTTGAGATTAGAAAACGAAGGCTCTTTAATCTGGTATAGCTCCCATATAAACCAATCTACATATTTGACTTCAAGAGTCCTTAGAAGCCGCATTTTGCTGTAATTTTGCATGCGGTGTTCTGTTATGACTTCCAAAAACTGTTCCAAGTACGATCAAAATCGGTCTATAATCTGATACAGCTCCCATATAATCCGGTCTCTTAATTATGCTTGTTCGGTTCCTAGAAGCTTTCAATTTTGCTGGTTTGACAGTAGTGTGGTATTTAGAATAAAATTATGGCCCTCAACTTAATTAAGTTTGAATAAATTTTAAGCAGAGTCCATGCTGGTGTGTTCCCTCATAATAGTATTTTTATTTTATAGATATCCGAAGTTGAGGGTATCCAAAGTTCGGCCCGGCCCACTAGCTTTTTAATTGTTTATTGTATATCGTTCCCGATAGGATGCGGTCTATAAATTTTGTCATTTATAAGACCTGAAAACATTTATCGTAGAACCATCCTTAAATTCTATGTTGACAACGGAAAGTTTGTAGTTTAATACGCTCCATGCCAATAAGAACATACACCTTAGCCAGAAATCGAATTTTTTTGCACTAAATCCGAAAAACAACCTCAAAAAAAAAAAAAAGAAAAAACAAGTAAAAATGTCTAAGTTCCTCCACCATTGATCGCATTTGTCGAGTTCTTTCCCGGTATCTCTTTTTAGACAAACAAAGGGTAAAAGAAAAAAATTGGTATGCTAATTGAATTGAGTGTTGGAGACCACAGTAGTAGTAGTACCCCTGGAGAACGTATTTCTGAACACAAAAACCGCCCTCGACTGTCGCTGATCTCTCAACGACATGGATGAACAGTTTAAAATTCACCTGTTCTGGGTGCCGGGCCACAGAGATATCCCAGGGAATTGTAAAGCGGACGAGCTTGCGAGACTAGGAACTACCCAGTCTCTCTGTGGGTTTGCATCTATCGACATGTGAGCTAAGTTTTTAGGCCCGAAGGACAACGAATGATAGATGGTCTCAAAGAGGGGGTTGTGAGCATTCCAAAATGTGGTCTTATCTAAACTTGAAGAGGTCTACTGCTGCTTTGCTGTCATTGGCTAGAACAGACGTCTTAGTCATTGTGCCCGTCATGACAGGTTACTGTATAATCGGAAAACATACCGACAGATTGAAGGTTGCCTGTACCGACTTTTGCAGAAGCTGTGAGTACATCGAAGAAGAAGAGAGACACCATCTGTGTGTGTGTCCCGCACTAGCAGTCAGAAGTAGTTCCACTTTGGGTTCTCATTTCTTTGAGAACCTGTCCGATTTAGCGGATGTAAACATTCGCAAGTTATTTGGCTTTTTAAAGCGATCTGGTAGGAGTTAGAAGGCATGTTCCTTCTTCTGTTCCTGTGGTATCACAATGGACGAAAACGTCTAAGTGAGTCAGATGGGAGTAAGACTGCCGCTTAAACCTAACCTTACCTAACCTAATCTGGTCATCTGTAAACTGATTTGGTACGAAGCATTCGCTTATAAATCACGGTATCGCTTTTAAGTTTCATAAAAATCGGTTCAGATTTGGATATATCTCCCATATATATGTATGAACCAATTAAAACTTTTATAGCCATTGTCAGCCTTTTTATATCCTACACCACACAGGGCATTATAGCTAAGTGTATTTGTTTGTAACACCCAGAAGGAAGAGAGATAGACCCATTGATAAATATACCGATCGACTCAGGATCACTTTCTGATTCGATTTAGCTATGTCCGTCTGTCTGTCTATCCGTCTGTCAATTTGAGTCTGTCTGTTATTTTGTGTCCAAAGTACAGGTCGCAGTTTTCGTCCGATTGTCTTGAAATTAGATTCAGGAATGTTTTTCGTCCTAAAGATAAAGCCTATTGAAATTGGAAAAAATCGGTTCAGATTTGAATATAGCTCCCAAATTCGTCCGATTTTTGAGAAATATTGCAATAAAGTGCTCATTTGTCAACCAATTCTCTCAAAATTTGACAACAAGGATTTTCTCCTAACTCTCAACATTTCTGGTGAATTCCATAGAAATCGGTTCAGATTTGGATATAGCTGCCATATATGTATATGGCCCGATTTTCACTTCTAGAGTCACTGCAAGCTCATTTATTAACCAATCTTTCCAAAATTTTTTACAACGATTTTCTCGACAACTAGAACAATATCTGAAAAGTTTGCTCAAAATCGGTTCAGATTTAGATATAGCTCCCATATATATGTTCCTCCGATTTGCAGTAATATAGCAATAAAATGGTCATTTGTTAACCGATTCTCTCGAAATTTGGCAGGAAGATTTTTCTCCCGACTCTCGACATTGCTTGTGAATTTTATAGAAATCGGTTCAGATTTAGTTATAGCTGCCATATGTGTATATCGCCCGATTTTCACTTATAGAGCCACTGATCGCTCATTTATGGACCAATTTTGCCAAAATTTTGTACAAAGCTCTCCTCAACAACTACCACAATATATGAGAAGTTTGCTCAAAATCGGTTCAGATTTAGATGTAGCTCCCATATATATGTTCCCCCGATTTGCAGTAATAATGCAATAAAAGTGTCATTTGTTAAACGATTCTCTCGAAATTTGGCAGGAAGGATTTTCTCCTAACTCTCGACATTACTGGTGAATTTCATAAAAATCGGTTCAGATTTAGATATAGCTGTCATATATGTATATGGCCCGATTTTCACTTCTAGAGTCACTGCAAGCTCATTTATTAACCAATCTTTCCAAAATTTTTTACAACGATTTTCTCGACAACTAGAACAATATCTGAAAAGTTTTCTCGAAATCGGTTCCGATTTAGGTAAAGCTCCCATATATATGTTCGTCCGATTTTGAGAAATATTGCAATAAAGAGCTCATTTGTCAACCAATTCTCTCAAAATTTGTTGGGAAAAACTATCTTCTCGCTCTCAACATTTCTCAACGCTTTCATCGACGACTACCATAATATCTGAGAAGTTTATTCGAAATCGGTTCAGATTTAGGTATAGCTCCCATATATATGATCGTCAGATTTTGAGAAATATTGCAATAAATTGGTCATTTGTTAACCGATTCTCTCGAAATTTGGCAAGAAGGATTTTCTAATGACTCTCGACATTGCTGGTGAATTTCATAGAAATCGGTTCAGATTTAGATATAGCTGTCACATATGTATATCGACCGATTTTCACTTCTAGAGTCACAGCAAGCGCATTTATTGGCTAATCTTTCCAAAATTTTGTATAAAGCTCTTCTCAACAACTACCACAATATATGAGAAGTTTGCTCGAAATTGGTTCAGATTTAGATATAGCTCCCATATATATGTTCCTCCGATTTGCAGTAATATTGCAATAAAATGGTCATTTATTAACCGATTCTCTCGAAATTTGGCAGGAAGGATTTTCTCCCGACTCTCGACATTGCTTGTGAATTTTATGGAAATCGATTCAGATTTAGATATAGCTGTCGTATATGTATATCGCCCGATTTTCACTTCTAGAGTCACAGCAAGCGCATTTATTGGCCAATCGTGCTAAAATGTTGTATAACGCTCTCCTCAAAAACTACCACAATCTCTGAGAGGTTTGAAGATATCGGTTCAGAATTAGATATAGCTGCCATATATAGGTTTGCCAAATTTTGGGTAATTTGCAAAAATTTGACATTTGTCAACCGTAGTTGCAGATTGTTTAATAATCTATCTGAAAACATCCGCCGAGGTCCATCACAATTGGTTCAGAATTAGATATAGCTCCTACTTTGCACTCAAAGGGTAAGTGTAGGGTATTATACAGTCGGCAACGCCCGAATTTTGCCTCTCCTTAGTGGTTTTCCACTGATTTTCTCAACATGTTGCGTAATCTCTACTCTTATGACTGTTATTGTGTTTGTGACGATTTTGGTAGAAATCGGTTCAAATTCCCATATATATGTACTTCCGATTTTGAGTAATATTGCCATAAGTGGTTATTTTTTTAACCGATCCTTAAGGAATAGGGCTCATATCACTCTCCTATGACTGCAGAAATGTCTAGTAAAACTTCTCAAAATCAGTTGAGACAAAGATATATCTCCCATATATATAGGCATCGCACGATATTCACTTAAAAACCCCAAATTGTAACAATTCTGCAGGGATTTCCCCCAAACGGTTGCATTTTCTTAGTTGTTTCATTTAAAAGATTGATTGATTTAAAAGTTTTTTTTTTGTTTTGTATTATTTTATTTTTTTTATTTATTTATAATCCCTTAAATCCCTTGACGTCATGATATGACATGCATTTCCAAAAAAAGCCCCATTCATAGACTTTGGTGGTTTTTAGAGATTTAAGGCTAAACCTCTCATAAATACCATATCATGTCATAAATTAAAAGAATTCCGAAAATAGCCTCCACATTACACCAGCCTTTGAAGATGTTCCCATATAAATATTATTCTGAGGAAAGACATTTATATCGCTCGCCCCTTGTGTCTATCCATTCATTATTCAATCACGCACGTAGTACCTTGATCCATAAAACGACATTATGGAGTAGATGGTGTCTGTGAAATATTCGATGTACTTTTCCAGCCTCACTAAATCAAGGCATAGAGCGAAAAGAGGCGAAACAAAGAGAGAAGATAAATAAAAATGAAAAAAAAAAAAAAAAATAAACTAGCGACATATCTCTTAACACTTTACTCGCTCGCGCCTTATGATTGTTGTTGTTATGGTTTTGTGTTGGAATTTTCATAATTTTTCGTTCGTTGTTTGTTTTGTTTTTCTTTTGCAGTTCCTTACAACCAAGGCGCCAGCGTTCTTCGACTGATGACGCAGGTGGCCGCAGCAGTCACAATGTGCTGCCCTACTATTCCAATTCGATGCGTGTGCGTAAAACGACAAGCAACAATAATAACAGCAACAACAACAACAATGGCACCAGTTTGCCAGTGCCACAGCATACGCGTGCCGCCTCAACACCTTCACAAATCGAGAACATCAGTGGCAGCAGCAATAGCAGTTTTAGCGGTGGCAGTGTCAGCACTGGAAGTGGCATTAAAACCAATGCCACCGACAATGATCTGTGCCACATAAAACCGTTGGAAAAGAAATATCAATCGACCCTGGATACCAGCTCAATAGGACGTGGCGTAGGATCGGATGATCTTGCCGCCCTTAAAGCCAGCGCCATGGGCTCCAAAGGTGTGAGTAATCCCTCAACTCCAGCGGCTACAAATAAATCGAAAACCTCGTTGCTGCAACGCGAACAGAAAAGATCTGCCTCGGAAAGTCCCACCAAAACCAGTCACAGCAAACGCAGTCAGTCAATGAGTAGTACGGACAAACCTACGACCCACTTGCAACATGTCCACCAACAAAAACGCAGCCTAGATGTGACAAGCAGTGGGGCAGCGTCCAAGCAACACAAGAGCGGTGCCACTCAGCCACCAGGCTCAGCTCCAGCAACGGGCAACGCCACCACAAATATTTTGCCCACGCAGGAGTTGTTGGCTCAATTGCTGAAGGGTTCCAGTGAGAAACTACTTTCGGAACAACGTCAACAAATGTTTGCGGTAAGTTGTATTTTTTTTTTTTGTTTGTTTTCTTTATGAAGTGTGCAGAAATTCGATATTATCACATTTAATATAAAAATGACAGCAATAGATTTATAAGAATATTGGGGTGGATCGGTAGATTTTTAAAAATTATTTTTAAGTACCCAATATCATAAAAAAAAATTTTCTGTGTTCTGATATTTGTAGCCGGTTTTAAATCGATGAAAAAAATGTTCAATGACATTTTTTCTATTGAGAAATTTTTTCAATAGAAAAATAGAAATATTTTCAATGAAATATTTCTTTCTATGAAATTTTTCTTTCTATAAAAAAATTTTCCATGAAATCTTTTCTATAGAAAAACTTTCCATGAAATTTTTTCTTTAGAAAAACTTTCCATGAAATTTTTTCTTTAGAAAAACTTTCCATGAAATTTTTTCTACAGAAAAATTTTCCATGAAATTTTTTCTATAGAAAATTTTTCCATGAAAGTTTTCTATAGAAAAATTTTCCATTAAATTTTTGCTATAGAAAAATGTAGAAAAATTTTCCATTAAATTTTTTCTATAAAATTGTCAATGGATTTCAATGACATGCTTTTCTATAGAAAAAATTTCCATAAAATTTTCTATAGAAAAATGTTCCATGAAATTTTTTCTATAGAAAAATGTTCCATGAATTTTTTCTACAGAAAATGTTTCCATGAAATTTTTTCTATAGAAAAATTTTCCATGAAATTTTTGCTATAGAAAAATGTAGAAAAATTTTCCATTAAATTTTTTCAATAAAATTGTCAATGGATTTCAATGACATTCTTTTCTATAGAAAAATTTTCCATGAAATTTTTTCTATAGAAAAATTTTCCATGAAATTTTTTCTATAGAAAAATTTTCCATGAAATTTTTTCTATAGAAAAATTTTCCATGAAATTTTTTCTATAGAAAAATTTTCCATGAAATTTTTTCTATAGAAAAATTTTCCATGAAATTTTTTCTATAGAAAAATTTTCCATGAAATTTTTTCTATCGAAAAATTTTCCATGAAATTTTTTCTATAGAAAAATTTTCCATGAAATTTTTTCTATCGAAAAATTTTCCATGAAATTTTTTCTATAGAAAAATTTTCCATGAAATTTTTTCTATAGAAAAATTTTCCATGAAATTTTTTCTATAGAAAAATTTTCCATGAAATTTTTTCTATAGAAAAATTTTCCATGAAATTTTTTCTATAGAAAAATTTTCCATGAAATTTTTTCTATAGAAAAATTTTCTATAAAAAAATTTTCCATGAAATATCTTCTATAGAAAAATTATCCATGAAATTTTTTCTATAGAAAAATTTTCCATGAAATTTTTTCTATGGAAAAATTTTCCATGAAATTTTTTCTATAGAAAAATTTTCCATGAAATTTTTTCTACAGAAAAATTTTCCATGAATTTTTTTCTGTAGAAAAATATTCCATGAAATTTTTTCTATAGAAAAATTTTCCATGAAATTTTTTCTATAGAAAAATTTTCCATGAAATTTTTGCTATAGAAAAATTTTCCATGAAATTTTTGCTATAGAAAAATTTTCCATGAAATTTTTTTCAATAGAAAAATTTTCCATGAAATTTTTTCTATAGAAAAATTTTCCATGAATTTTTTTCTATTGAAAAACTTTCCATAAAATTTTTGCTATAGAAAAATTTTCCATGAAATTTTTTCTATAGAAAAATTTTCCATGAAATTTTTTCTATAGAAAAATTTCCTATAAAATTTTTTCTATAGAAAAATTTTCCATAAAAAATTTTCAATTTTTCCAAGGGTCAGGCAAAATTTTCAATGAAATTATTTCTATTGAAAATTTTTCAATCAAGAAAAATTTTGAATAATTTAATAATTTCTCCATAGTAAAAATTAGAATAAAATTTTTTCCAAAAAAAATTTTTAATTTTTCAAGTTGTTTGCCTGTTAGGGCGAGATCATTAAATTTTACAATTTGTGTTTGTTTCTTTTTCGAGATGAGCTGGATGATGAAAAAGGAAAGCCAAAGGTAGCAACACACACCAACCACTATGGGACGCGTTTCGTCTTTGGTTAGAAGACTTTTCAACCATATTAGGTGTAATGGCTTCAAGGGCCGTGCTTAGGTATGTTGTATTAGAATCGTATGAATAGCGAAAACGTATCTATGATACAGGGCCGTACATTGATATGTTACATTTGTATCGTATTTATTGTGAAAACGCCTCTATTATACAAATACCCCATTAAACACGCTCGACAACCCTGTCTTTTAGCTGTACTTTTCCCAATGCATGTGTTTGTGTAATGACAGATTTTTGTCTGCAACAATTACACTACTTTCATGGTGGCACATAATTTAGTACATCTCTTGGAAGTTGTATTGATGGCTTCGAACGCTAGACAACGGCAAGGTTTGAATCCCGGCCGGGCACGGCCGAATTTTTCGTTTTTCAAGAAGACTTTTCAACCATATTAGGTGTAATGGCTTCAAGGGCCGTACGTTGATATGTTGCATTTGTTTCGTATTTATTGCGAAAACGCCTCTATTATACAAATACCCTGTCTATTAGCTATACTTTTCCTAATGCATGTGTCCGTGCAATGACAGAATTTTTGTTTTTTTTTCTTTTGAAAAATTTTCAATGAATTTTTTTTTTTTAATGAAAACGCTTCAATGAGTTTTTTTATTGAAAAATTTTAATCAAATTTTTCCTATTAAGAAAGTGTAATGAATTTTTTTCTAAAGAAAAATTGTCAAAGAAATTTTTTTTAATAAAAAATTTCCAAAAAAAAATTTTTCTTTAGAAAAATTATTAATGAAGTTTTTTCTATTCAAAAGTTTAAAAAGAATTTTTTGTTTATAAAACTTTTTTCAATGAAATTTTTCCTAAAGAAACGTTTATTGAAAGTTTTCTAAGGAAAATTTAAAAAAAAAAATTGTTTTTTTCTACAGAAAAGTTAACATTTTTTCTTAGGAAAAAATTCAAAAATTATTTTTGAAGACAATTTTTTATATTTTAATGATATTTTTTGAAATTTGGAATTTCCTCCACCATAGGATTGAGGTGTACAAGCTTTGTCATTCCCTTTGTAACACCTCGATATACTGGTTTAAGACCCCATAGAGTTTTTATATTCTTGATCGTGATGGCATTTAAAGCCGATCTAGCCATGTCCAACCGTCTATCGATAGCAAGCTAACTAATAATGGTTGGGATTGTCAATGGGCCTAATCCGCTCAGGTTTGATATAATTCCCGTATAAACTAATCTCACGGTGACCCTTCTAGAGCCTCTTTGCAAAGTTGCCCATGAACATTCTATTATGGAACGGGCATACTTCTCACATATAAATGAGTGCTATCCGATTCAAGTTTAAGCTCAATAATAATAGGCCTTCTTTTTATAGCGGAGTCTGAACGGCGTGGGGTGATGGGATTGGGTGTGGTTTAATTCGGGACTTGTTTGAAATTAAAACCATTGATAAAAAATAAAATTCTACAAAAAAATTTCGTTCCACACTAATGTAAATCCTTACTCAACCTCTACATCATCAATAATAGCCTGATTTTGACATATCAACCATCGGCAACAGTAAAGCAGCAGCAACAGGTTCACAATGTTACCCATCTGTTGTGTTGTGGCATTATTATTGTTATTACTTTTTTTTTTTTGGTTGCGCGTTATTGCTTCACTATTTCGCAACTCTTTATTTGTTGTTGTTTTCTGTGGGACTCGTGCTGCTTTTATTTGGGGCTCCGTCTATAGCAATTTTCCATCTCCCCACCAAAAAAAGTGTGCACATATAGAAAAGAGTGAGTAATAGTGCGAGTGTGTGTGTGTGTGTGTGTCTGGTGGCATGAGTAAGTGTGCTTGTGGCACTCACTGTCTGTGGTTGATAGCAATCAGCACCACGCTTCTTCCTACTCGTCTTTTTGAAACCACACAACTTGCGCATACACATACAAACACACACACACCATAAAACACAGGCACACGTGAAGTGAAGTTGCATGTGTTTGTTGTTGCTCTCCGTTTGTAATTGCTTTGCTCGATTAGTTATTTTGTTGTGGTTTCCATTCCATTTCATTTTCTGTCTATCTGTCTGGCTGTGTATGGTCTTTTGCAATTTTCCTAGTTACGCAGGTTTTTACCTCTTATGCCATGCTGTTGGGTGTTGGGTGGAAAACAACATGGAGCATCTACACATGCATAGCCAACCATAACAGCTACCCAACAAATTAACCCATTAGGTACGCTCGACTAGCAGCATAGATGATTAAGGGGTGTTGGAAACAGGCAGAGGTGGTTGTTATCCATAGAATTATGAGCATAGTGTTAGACTTCAGTGTGAAAGTGCGTGCATGTGTTTGTGCGATGCTCTATTAAAGTGAGTGAGTGCACTTGTGTCGTCTGTGGGGTGCTTTCATTTGTGCTCTCTCGTATGCCCCAACATCAAAAGGTGTGTGCGTGGTGTTCGTTGTAAAGTGGTTGTTGGCTGCTGTCGGTTTTACTTGGACATGAATGTGAGTTTGTGTTTTTTTTTTCGAATTCATACAAGGCCACTGAATGGCATACTCATCTTTGCGTCTTGTTGTGGTTGTTGTTGTTGTTGCTTTGTCTCTTCTTCTTCTTCTTCATGTGCTTTTTCTTCATCTTGTTTGTTGTTTATACAAAAGTTTAGTAAGTTTTTGCTATCCTTGTGTATGAAAACGAAGGGAAATAATTGCTGAGCAGATTGAAAAGCTTTTTTGCAGAGCTTTGGTACTCTTATACTGATTAAATGAGCTTCTGTAATCATATGTGGAAGAGTTACGGTCTAAAGCTTTATTTTCAAAATATCCTTAAGGAAAAACTTTGTTGAGAAAAAAATAACTACACTGAAAAAATATAAACATATTTCAAAAAGGTGTGCTGTAGATTCGTAGACTATGAAACTCCTATTAGACAGAAATGTTTCTTAATGTACAAAAAGTCTACTTAAAGCCCTTTTTTGAAGGAAATGATTGTGAAGAATTGGATAATGCCTGATCACTTTCCCCAAAACTCTTCTAACAGAAGATTCCGATTGAACGGAGGAATATGGAACTGAAATGAAAGATATTTTCATGAGATCGTTTTATATAAAAGATATATCAAGTTATGGACCGATTGGGATTATTTTGGACGCAGAGATCACAGCGGAAGCCTTCCTGCAAAATCTCAGATGACTATCCCCTTTGGCTTTATTTTGAAAAACGCAATAACTCGGAATTACGAGAACCGTCTTAAAAAAAAATGTTGTGTGCACCCTTATGAATCCCAAAAACACGAAATAGGTACAACACTTTGGGGCCATATATTCTGAAGGGAATGCCCCACTACAAAACCAATTCAAACGGGCCTGTTTACCGATTGGCACAATATGGGTGTCCAATGAAAGGCAAAATACAAACTAGGACGAACAAAGCACTGCCGTTGAGGGTCTAACGCAGCTCACTCTTCCACTCTGAACGAAATCAGCAGTGAAATCAGTGAAAGCTTGTACATCGGAATTAAGTCCATATTCGGGATATAAAGTTATGGGTGAAAGGTTACTAATCGGTAGATCAGCTATATCCACATATTTGGCAATCTGAACCATACTACTTACGGACTACGAAGGGTCTAACACAGCTCAGACTCCCAAATTTAATAAATGCGGCTTTTATTGGCCTTAGACCTTAAATCGGTATATATGTAGGCTATATCAAAGCTTTGTCCGATTTCGAGCGTAATCGACACAGATGTAGAAGGTTCCAAAACAAATCGCTGTGCCAAATTTCTGCGAAATCGAGTAATAAATGCGGCTTCTATAGCCGTTGGACCTTTAATCAACAGATTGGTCTATATAGGGGTATATTAAGATATTGACAGATCTGGACAATATTCGATACGGTGGTCAATGCTATGCCAAATTTCTGTGAAATCGGTTAATATGGGCCTAAGGCCTTAAATCGGCATATAAGTCTATATGGGGGTTATATCCAGATATTGTCCGATCTTGACTAAATTCCATTTGGAGGACGAGAGTGCCAAGTCAATTCACTGTGCCCAATTTCACCGAAATCGGGTAACAATGCATCCTATATGGGCCAAGTCTTAAATCGCGAGATCGGTGTATATGGAGGCTATATCAAGATATTGTCCGACCTGGACCAAATTCAATGCGGAAGTCGAGGGTTCCAAGACAATTTACTGTGTCAAATTTCTGTGAAATCGGGTAATCAGTGTGGCTTATATGGGCCTAAGGCCTTAAATCGGCATATCAGTCTATATGGGGGTCATATCCACATATTCTCCGATCTTGACTAAATTCCATTCGGAGGACGAGTGTCCCAAGTCAATTCACTGTGACAAATTTCAGCGAAATCGGGTAACAAATGCGGCATGTATGGGCTTAAGGTCTTAAATCAGGAGATCGGTCTATATGGAGGTTATATCCAGATATTGTCCGATCTTGGCTATATTTGATACGGGGGTAGCGAGTTCTAATACAACTGAATGTGCCAAATTTCAGCGTAATCGTTTAGTAAATGCGGCGTATATGGGTCAAAGGCCTTACATCGGGAGATTGGTATATATGGAAGAGGCGTATATGGGCCTTAAATCGGAAGAACGTTCTATATAGGGGTTATATCCAGCTATTATCCGGTTTGGACCAAATTCGATACGGTAGTCCAGTGTCCGAAGACAACTATGTCGAATTGCGAGGTATATACCCCTGAGGCTTTCGGGAGATCTGTCTATATGGAGACGGGGTATATGGACCTAACGCTTTAAATCGGGAGATCGGTCCATATGGGGGCTATGTCTAGATATTGTCCGATTTGAACCGTGTTAGATACAGAATAAGGGGGTCCCACAAATCGATGTGCCAAATTTTAGCCAAATCGAGTAATAAATGCGACGTATATGGGCCAAAGTCCTTAAATCAGCAGATCGTTCTATATGGGGGCCATATTAAGATATTGTCCGATGTGAGCCATATTCGATACGGAGGTCGAGCGTCCCAGGACAACTCACTGTGCTAAATTTTTGCGAAATCGAATAATAAAGGCGGAGTATATGCGCCTAAGGGTTTAATCGGGGGATCGGTCTATATGGGGGCCACATTCAGATATTGTTCGATCTGGACGAAATTCAATATGGAAGTAGAGGGTTCCAAGAAATCGGGAAACAAATGTGGCTTATATGGGCCTATGAACTTAAATTCTGTGATCGGTCTATATGGGGGCTATATCCAGACATTGCCCGAAGTGAACTAAATTCGATACGGAGGTCAGGGGTTCTAAGACAACTCACTGTGCCAAATTTCTATGATATTGGGTTTATTACCCAATAGCGGCGTTTATGAGCCTAAGGCCTTAATTCAGTAGATCGATATGTTAGCTATATCTGGATATTTTCCCATTTGGACCATATTCCATACTGAGTCGAGGGTCCCAAGGCAACTCACTGTTCAAAATTTCTATGACATCGGGTAATAATGCGGTTTATATGTGCCTAAGACCTTAAATCCGGAGTGCGGTCTAAATAGGGACTATGTCCAATTATAATCCAAATAATCGAACTTAACTTAAGTTTCAGCTCAATATCTTCATTTTGAAAGACTGTACCGTGATTACCACAGACAGACGGACAGAAGGGCATTTCTAGTCCATCTAAGAATTTTACGAGGATCATGAATATATGTACTTTGTAGGATGGGAAATGCATACTTTGATAAGTTAGAAATGGAATGACAAATTAAATACACCCCCATTTGGTTTTGGGTATAAAAAGATATTTAAGAGTGTGGCGAAGCGCACTGGGCCTGCTAATAATATGTATATGGTCTTTCAGTAAGAGCTCTACAAGTTTGTTTTAAATGAAACAAAAACTGTTGTGGATATCAATGAAATTCTTTCTTTCGATGGAATTCGATTTATGGCCATGGCCACCACGACCAAGCTTGCAGAAGTCTAGACGCTGAAACAAATTTTCAACGGTTTTCAAGCATAAATCGGCCTATACTGCTGCAATTTCATGTTCGACATTCGTACGAAGTTCATCAATCATCGCTGGCTCGTTGGCATAGACCATAGACTTGACGTAGCCCCACAGGAAATAGTCTAACGACGTCAAACCGCACCATCGAGGAGGCCAATCGACTGAATCATTTCGTAACATTACACGTTCTCCAAACTACTAAATACAAAATTCCCCTGAACATTCCATTAAGGAACAGGGGATACTTCTTTCATATCAAAGAGTAAAATGCAAATTTTGCCCATGAACATTCCACTGAGGAACGACGGCAAACTTCTCACATATCAATGAGTGCAGTACGATTCAAGTTTAACCTCAATGATAAGGGGTCTCCTTTTTATAGCCGAGTCCGAACGGTGTGCCGCAGTGCGACATCTCTTTGGAGAGATGTTTAACATGACGTAGTACCTCGCAAATGTTGCCAGCATTAGGAGGCATATATATGAGTGTAGTCCGATTAAAGTTTTAAGCTCAATGATAAGAGACCTCCTTTTTTAGGCCGAGTTCGAACGTGGTGTCGCATTGGGACACCACTTGGTAGAGAAATTTTAATGTGGCAGTTTATTTTACAAATGTAGCCAGCATTAGTAAGGGGAACACCATCGCTGAACATTTTTCACGGCTGGGTTTGAACCCAGGTGTTCGGCGTCATAGGCGGACATGCTAACCTCTGCGCCACGGTGGCCTCCAAACTTGGTTCTCCAAACATGGTTTTCGAAACGTGGTTCCCCAAACTTGGTTTTCTGTTGGAACCACATGTCCTCCAAGTCTATATCATCCAATTGGGATCACAAGTATTGTGTTCTCATTGATAGATTGCGATTCCCATTCACATTGACGTGCCTGTCTTAATCATAATGGAAGTAGTACGACCCAATGATGACGCCGGCCCATAAACCGCACCAAAACTCTAATTGTTATATTCACCACCATAGGATGGGGGGAGGGGGCATACTAATCTAGTCATTCCGTTTGTTAAACCTTGAAATATTGATCTGCGACCCCATAAAGTACATATATTCTTGATCGTCTAGACATTCTGAGTCAATCTAGCCATGCCCTTCCTTCCGTCCATCTGTTCTTTTGAAACCACATGCTCATAAAGACCATATCATCCAATTGGGGTCAAAAATATTGTGTTATCATTGGAAGGTTGTGATTCCCATTCACAGTGACGAGCCGGTCTTGATTATCACGGAAGAAGTACGACCCAATGATGACGCCGGCCCATAAACCGCACCAAAACGTAAATTGTTATACCCATCACCATAGGATGGGGGGAGGGGGATATACTAATCTAGTCATTCCGTTTGTTAAACCTTGAAATATTGATCTGCGACCCCATAGAGGATATATATTTTGGATCGTCTCGACTTTCTGAGTCAATCTAGCTATGTCCTTACTTCCGTCCGTCTGTTCTGTTGAAACCACATGTTCATAAAGTCCATATCATCCACTTGAGGCCAAAAATATAGTGTTATCATTGGAAGGTTGTGATTCCCATTCACAGTGACGTGCCGGTCTTGATGATCGCGAAAGAAGTACGACCCAATGACGCCGACGGCCCATAAACCGCACCAAAACGTAATTTCTTATACCCACCACCATAGAATGGGGGTGGGTATAATCTAGTCATTCCGTTTGTAATAACTTGAAATATTGATCTGCGACCCCATAGAGGATATATATTCTGGATCGCCTCGACATTCTGAGTCGATCTAGCCATGACCGTCCGTCCGTTCGATGAAATCACGATAGCGATCGACCGCGTAAAGCTAACCGCCTGAAGTTTTGCACTGATACTTCTTAGTGAAGTAGGTCGTTGGGGATAACAAATGGCCCATATCGGTACAGATTTGGATATATACTAGAATTTTATCGAAATGTTTTATTTTGTATTTAAAATTTCGTCAAAAATCTTCTAGAGCCATTGTTTAAATTTAAATTTTTTTATTGCATTATGTTCTCTATTCATTAGTTTCTTTTATTTACTAGCTTCTAAAGTGCTCCCTATTACCAATACTCTCCTCTAATTGTTGTTGTGCAGTGTTGCCTAATATTGTTTGTCAATCCATAGAAACGCACAACTTTTCGATTTCTCCCTTTAAAATTCTTATTAGCCACATTACATCTCTGCATATGGTAGGTTATGTACGCTTTGCCTACCGGAGTGTTTGCCCTGTGCCTCATTGATTCAGCTTATCGTGGCGAATTGGTTCGATCAGAGAGCCTGCGTATGTTGTTGCTATTCGCCTTGCTATAAAAATCCCATTAAAATGCAAATGAATGAATTATTCATTGGCCAAATTGTAACATTGTTTCACACCTCATAAGAGCAAATCGTTGGAAGGACGGACGGACGGAACGCATGTAGTATAAACGCACAGACAGATGGATGGATAAATAAATCGAATAGAATGGGGGGGGATAGAAATAGTGGCTAGCTGGCTGGCTGGCTGGCTGGTTGATTCGTTTGCTGGCTAAAGAACTCATTCACACCCCACAATCTGGAGTGTGTGGGTTATCTCGAGCATTGCCTTGTTTTGTTTTGTATTGTTGAGTGTATCAACGAACCCCATTCCCCCACGTTATTCTATAAACAAACCAGCCACACAAACATAGACAGACGTATGGACGGACAGTTTGGCCAACGAAACAATAACGAAACGCGAAAACACAAAAGAACTACAAGGCGCGCCATATGCAATTTCCCACTTGTCGAATGTCGATTGAATCGAATGCAAAAATCCACGGTTGGCAGCACAACATCAACGTCAAGAGGAAATCTATATGTATATAGATACAGACATACACATGCATGCCTTCTTACACCCAACCATTCGAATATATATATCGGGCCAAAATAAGCAAACAAACAATGGATGGAATGGACAAAATGTACAAAAAGGACAACAAAAACGAAAATGTATAAACAGGCAATCGAAACATTCGTCCAAAGCGCGTAAAGGCGAGAGAGCGAGAGAGAGCATCGAAAAGAGAAAGGATGAGAGTAAAAAAGAACAGGAAAAACTTTCAAACTGTTGCTATTCCCAATAATACTAAGCTCTTGCTGCACACTTATGTAGGTAAATCAAGTAGCGGCGTTTTGTGTATCTCTGTTGTCATTGTGCTTGTGCTGAGAGTTTTTGTTAAGTGGGGGCTTTATGGGAGACCAACACTACCATTATCAGCAGCAGCAGTGGCAGCAGCAGCACCAGTTGTGATAGACTAACTGTTTTTGTGTATTGACCTACCGTTGAAAGAGTATTTGTTTGTTAAGGAAATTTACTGGCAGCGCATATTCGAATGAGAGTGCGAGAGACAAGTTTTGTTGACTATCTGCACTTATCGCATGACAGTGATGCCACCTCTTAATATAAATTGAAAATGCATAGAAAATCGTTAGGTAATGTTAACATAGCAATGGAAAAATGGCTAACTGAAAGTAAAGTAGATGAGGCTTCTATGTTTTAGATGCCAATGTTGTACAGAGGTTAGCATGGCCGACTATGGCGCTGAATGCCCGGCTTTGAATCCTGGCGTTTGAATCCTCCCACTAGAGCACTGGAGGAGACTATTTTAGATATCCGACCCATTGACATACAGATTAAGTGTGAGGCAGCCACTGCGGCTATGATACTTAAGGCGGTGGGAGAATGGATTGAGGATGGCAGCAGCTCGTACCACCGCGGTATAATCGAGGCGACGATGGGAAACCTGGAAGGAAGAGAAGAGGTTTTCGATCGGATACCTGATACGACTCTTGAGGTAGAGTGCGAGGCACTGCTGCCATCAGCACAGTCTTGGATTCACGGAACGCTAGTATTGTCATCTGGAAGATCATGTTACACCGATGGATCAAAGCTAGAGGACAATGTGGGCCTGAGGGTCTACATTGAGAACCCAGGGACTGAGAGCTGTTTTGGCTGCCATAATACATTCGTACAGGCGGAGATTCGGGCGATCACGGTATGCGTGAGGTGGTGTGGTGCTAACTCGAGAACGTCGAGAGTGAAAATCTTTACGGACAGTATAATTGCGATAAGGGCAATAACAACCAGGACGGTAAGGTCACGAACAGTCTTGCAGTGAAAGAAGGAGATTAACGCCTTCTCTGAGGATGGCCAAATCCTCATCGTTTGGGTGCCGAGTCACAGCGGAGTAAGAGGGGAATGAAAGGGCAGATGATTTGGTGGTGAAAGCCAAAGGACTACCGTCAATAAACTTTGTTAACCCGAAGCCTTTCGGGTCGACGCAGTCTGAGTTTAGGTCGTGGGTGACGAATGAGTATGCAACCCTGTGGAACAGAGAAACGTTTGGTAGAACGGCGAAATTCCTAGGGGGTGATCAAGATCGTGAGAAGACGAGGCTATTACTGAAAGGAAGTAAGAAGGATGTCAGTATAGCAATTGGTATCATAACGGGACACCTGGGACTACGAGCTCACTTATGTAAAATCGGTGTGTCATGTGTAGGGCATGGAGGGAAGATGATGAAACGTTGGAGCATTTCCCTTGTCATTGCCCTGAATTCTTATCTAACAGATACCGGCACTTAGATGGGGACACTACAGCAGACATGAATCAACTTAGGGGAGTGGCATGAAAAACAATTAAGAATTTTGTAAGTAGCATGAAATTCCTAACTTAGATTTTCTTTTTTTTTTAGAGTACTGGCTTAGGTGTATGTCCATAGTGGCATGGGGCGGATTAATATTTGCAACCTCTTTTCAACCTAACCTACTCGTCTTTGAGCTAAAAAAGTGATTGGGATTGTAAATGGGCCAAATCGGTCCATGTCTTGGTATAGCTGCCATATAAACCGACCTTGGGTCTTGACCTCTAGAGCTTCTAGAGGGCGCAATTCTTATCCGCTTAGGCTGAAATTTTGCACATAGTGTTTTGTATAGTGTTTCCGACAACTGTGCCAAGTATAGTCTAAATCAGTCCATAACCTGATATTGCCGCCACATAAACAGATCTTCCGATTAGACTTCTTCAGCCTCTAGAGGGCGTAATTCCTATGGGACTCGGCTGAAAATTTGCGTGACATGTTTCTTTATAACTTCTAACAACTGGGATAGGTATGATTGAAATGGTATGCTTAAGTCGATCTAGCCATGTCCGTCCGTCTGGCCGTCCATCTGTCCGTCCGTCCGTCTGTCGAAAGCACACTAACTTTCGAAAGAGTAAAGTTAGGCGCTTTAAATTTTTACACAAACACTTTTTATTAGTGTAGATCGGTTGGGATTGTAAATGGGCCAAATCGGTCGACATTTTGATATAGCTGCCATATAAACCGATCTTGGGTCTTGACTTCTAGAGCCTCTAGAGGGCGCAATTCTCGTCCGATTTGACTGAAATTTTGCATGCGATGATTTGGTATCACTTCCAACAACTGTGGTCTAAATCGGTCCATAGCCTGATATAGCTGCCATATAAACCGATCTTGGGTCTTGACTTCTTGAACCACTGGAGGGTGCAATTCTCATCCGATTTGGTTAAAATTTTACATGAGATGTTTTGTTATAATTCCCAATAACTGCCATTAGTATGGCGCAAATCGGTAAATAACCTGGTATAGCTGCCATATAAACCGATCTGGGATCTTGATTTCTTGTGCCTCTAGAGGGCACAATTCTCATCCGATTTGGCACAAATTTTGTAGAACGATTTCTCTCATAACCTGCAACATACGTGTCTAACATGGTCTGAATCGATCCATAGATTGATACAGCTCCCATATAAACCGATCTCCCGATTTTGTTTCTTGAACACCTACAAGGCGCAATTCTTATCCGAATGGTCTGAAATTTAACACAATGACTTCTGCGATGTTCAGCATTCAATTCGTTTATGGTCCGAATCAGACTTATAACTTGATATAGCTCCACTAACATAACAGTTCTTATTCAATATCCTTGGTTTGCCTAAAAAGAGATACCGCACAAAGAACTCGACAAATGCGTTCCATGTTGGAGGGTATATAAGATTCGGCCCGGCCGAACTTAGCACTTATCTTGTTTTTTTTTTTGTATTTAGAGCGCATCAGGACGATTACTGGCTAAGGTGTATGTCCATAATGGCATGGGGCGGATTAAAATCTGCACCCTTTTTTCAACCTTACAAAACCTAACCTATAAGAAAATTCACAGCCATGGTATTTTAAGTGGAAATAACCCTGTCGTGTTATTTGTCTGTCCGTCTATCTGTCCATCTCTCCGCTTGTCTGTCCGTCTATTTTTCTCTCTTTCCGTTTATCTGTCCATTTTTTCCGTCTTTCCGTTTGTCTGTCTGTTTTTCCGTCTTTCCGATTGTCGGTCTGTTTGTATGTCTGTTTTTCTGTCTATTGATCTGGCTGTTTGACTGTCTATCTGTTTGTATGTCTGTTGGTCTGTCTGTTTGTCTGTCTGTTTATCTGCCTGTTTGTCTGTCTGTTTGTCTGACTGTTTGTCTGTCTGTTAGTCTGCCTGTCTGTTTGCCTGTCAGTTTGTCTGTCTGTTTGTCTGTCTGTTTGTCTGGCTGTTTGTCTGTCTATTTTTCCCTCTTTCCTTTTATCTGTCCATTTTTTCCGTCTTTCCGTTTGTCTGTCTGTTTTTCCGTCATTCCGTTTGTTGGTCTGTTTGTCTGTCTGTTTTTCAGTCTATTGGTCTGACCGTTTGTCTGTCTGTTTGTTTGTCTGTCTGTTTGTCTGTCTGGTTGTCTGTCTGTTTATCTGTCTGTTTGTCTGTCTGTTTATCTGTCTGTTTGTCTGTCTGTTTGTCTGACTGTTTGTCTGTCTGTTAGTCTGCCTGTCTGTTTGCCTGTCTGTTTGTCTGTCTGTTTGTCTGTCTGTTTGTCTGTCTGTTTGTCTGACTGTTTGTCTGTCTGTTAGTCTGCCTGTCTGTTTGCCTGTCTGTTTGTCTGTCTGTTTGTCTGTCTGTTTGTCTGGCTGTTTGTCTGTCTATTTTTCCCTCTTTCCTTTTATCTGTCCATTTTTTCCGTCTTTCCGTTTGTCTGTCTGTTTTTCCGTCATTCCGTTTGTTGGTCTGTTTGTCTGTCTGTTTTTCAGTCTATTGGTCTGACCGTTTGTCTGTCTGTTTGTTTGTCTGTCTGTTTGTCTGTCTGGTTGTCTGCTGTTAGTCTGTCTGTTTGTCTGTCTGTTTGCCTCTTTATTTGTCTGTTTGTTTGTCTGTCTTTTTGACTGTCTGTCTGTCTTTTTGTCTGTCTGTTTGTCTGTCTGTTTGTCTGTCTGTTTGTCTGTCTGTTTGTCTGTCTGATTGTCTGTCTGTTTGTCTGTCTGTTTGTCTGTCTGTTTGTCTGTCTGTTTGTCTGTCTGTTTGTCCGTCTGTTTGTCCGTCTGTTTGTCTGTCTGTTTGTCTGTCTGTTTATCTGTCTGTTTGTCTAACTGTTTGTCTGTCTATTTGCTTGTCTGTCTGTTTGTCTGTCTGTTTGTCTGCCTGTATTTTTGTCTGCCTGTATTTTTGTCTGTCTGTCTGTTTGTCTGTCTGCCTATTTGTCTGACTGTTTGTCTGTTAGTCTGCCTGTCTGCTTGTCTGTCTGTTTGTTTCTGGTCACTTTGGTATATGTCTCTCTTTTATGTTTACATGGCAACTCTACATCATGTCAATGGCTAAAAGAAGAGTATTCATCGATGGGTTAACAAGAAAAGCACAGACATTACGGGGTTGTGGCCACAATATATCAAAGTAAAAATAGGCAAAAATTTTTCAATAAAAAAAAATTATAAAAAATATTAAAAAATAAAATATATTAAATTTTTCATAAGAATATAAAACAAAACCCCACAGATTTTTAAGCAACATCAAAATATTACAATCCCCAAAAAAGTTTTTTGTTAGAATAAACCTCAAAACTTTTACTAAGCTTTGAAATATTGAGAAAAGAGAGCTTGGGGCCAGGCAATTTTCCTGTTGCTGCCAACAGGAAGAGAACATTTAATCCGTAGAAGAGTATGTTTTTTTTTTTTCTGAAGCGTGGAAGCATGGCTTCCATCTCCCTAGGGGGGGGGAGGGGCGATAAACACCCAAGCCTTTTGCCATGAGTATAAGAATTTTTGAATGCTGTCGCCGCTGCCGCATTGCCTGCTGTCAGTAGTAATTGTACATTACCAGAGACTGTAGTATAGTAAATATATTTTCCAGCAGCAGCAGCCGCAGCAGTAATCATATCAGCCATCATAGCGTAGAGGCAAAGAACACAGAACACTCACAACGGGCAACGTACAACGTACTACGTACAAAAAGCAAAAAATTACACAAGTTCCGAAAAGCAAATGGGATATGGAAAAATAAAAGTGAAAAATGGAAAAATCCCAAGCAAATAAAATCATTGAAATTATTATTATTCAATGAAATGTGAAAAATTTAAATGGAAATAAAAGTAATGAAAGCAAAATCAAATAATTATGGTTGTGTTATCATGCTGTTTCTGGCATTTAACGGAAATTCAAGTTGAAAATTTTTAAAGAGCACAGAAATGCAAAAAAATTACACAAAATTCTCAAGTGAAAATTTTTTTTCAAAAAAAAAAAAAATTACTTAAAAAATAAATTTTAAGCAGATTATATTCTTAATCTCCTGGGAGTAGAGAGTGGGAAATAGAGCAAGAAAAAATTTTGAAATTGTTTAAAAAAAAGAAAAATGCCCAGCAAAAATAAACGCATACCTACATAGACACCCTGGCACTTTGGAACACGCTTTGGCGAAAATATTAAGTTTGTATGTGTGTGTGTGTGTGTGAGTGAGAGTATGTGTGTGTGTATGTGTGTAATTTAATGAAAACGAAAGCAAAGTCTGTCTGTATATAAATGTGTATAGATCCCGAAAAACGTAACGACATACATACATACACACCTTTGTGTAGGAATGTTTGTGTGCTTCAATGAGTGCTCGCTCACTCCAGCGGTGAAAAATGTGAAAAATATTCTTAATGCTGGTTGTTTGCTGTGAAAAAAAAAAAAAAAATAGAATAAAATAAGCAAAATTCTAAAAGAAAAGTATGATGACCCAAAAGAATCTCAAACAAAAATGATGAACCTTTAAAGAAATCAAGGAAAATAATAACAGTTGAGATGCTAAACCAAGTTAAAGTGTTTTTCAAACTCAGTTTTCAAGACATTTTTTCTAATAGCCTTTTTCTCAATAAGGACTCACATGTTTTTCCATTTCTAAATGTTCTTGCTTTTTACTTCTATATTGTAATACAAAATTTGAATTTCCCTATTTTGAAAAAACTTTTTATGCCCCCAGTGTTTTGAATGTTAGCCAAGCCTTAAGATAAATGTATTAAATTCAAGGACTATGTACCTCATGTATTTGAAAATTTCCCTTATTTATGGTTATTTATTTTTATTTCAATTACCAGTAAAGATATTTTTTGTTTTTTTTTTTTTCCAAAAATCAAAAAGGACACCATTCTTAAATGATAAAATTTGTATGCAATGTGAAGAATAATGGGTAAAAACTTACGAAATACAGCCGGGCCGAACTTTCATTAACCTCCCCCACCGTGAATCTTCTGAAATTGTTACAAAATCTACGAGGGTGGTTCTAAAATTAGCATCATAGCATTGGATTTTTTTTCTCTTAATCTGTGACCATACTTAAGCTTGATACACTTTTGTCAGAGTTTTCAATAACTTCAATTTCTTTATGAATAAATGTCAGGGTCATAGAAAACAAAAAATGTATGTAAAACCAGTAAGGAAAGGCAAAAGTCGGGCGGTGCCGACCTTATAATACCCTACACCTACCCTTTAAATACAAAGTGTGAGCTATAATTAATTCTGTAACAATTTTGATGGACCTCGGCGGATGTTTTTAGATGGGTTATTAAATCCCCCGTATCAAAGCAAAGTAAAGGTTGACAAATGACAACAAATTACCCAAAATCTGACGAACAAATCCATAGGAGCTACATCCAAATATATCCAAATCAGAACCGATTTTTTCCAATTTCAATAGGCTTCGCCTCTAGGCTGAAAAAATATGCCTGTAACAAATTTTAAGACGATCGAATGAAAATTGCG
Source organism: Stomoxys calcitrans (assembly GCF_963082655.1). Classification (NCBI taxonomy): domain Eukaryota; kingdom Metazoa; phylum Arthropoda; class Insecta; order Diptera; family Muscidae; genus Stomoxys; species Stomoxys calcitrans. The sequence goes on from NC_081553.1 coordinate 198,410,700, forward strand.
ACCTGTAGTTTGTAGTTTGAAGGCCACCGTAGCGCGTCACGGCCGAACTTAACTCCTTTTTACAAAAAACAAGTAAAAAGGCGTTAAGTTCAGCCGTGACGCTGAACGCCAGGATTCAAATCCGGGCGAGAACATCATGAAATTTTTCAGCGGTGGTCATCCCCTCCTAATGCTGGCGAAATTTGGGAGGTACTATACCATTTGGTATGGCAGCCATGTAAAAACTTCTCCACAAAGAGGTGTCGCACTGCGGCACGCCGTTCGGACTCGGCTATAAAAAGGAAGTCCCTTATCATTGAGCTTAAAACTTGAATCGCACAGCACTCATTGATATGTGAGAAGTTTGCCCCTGTTCCTTAATGGAATATTAATGGGCGCATTTGCAGTTTGTACGCAAATTAACATGGACAGACGGACGGACAGACGGACATAGCTTAAACGAATCAGAAGTAATTCCAAGTCGATCGCTATAATTATCAATGGGTCTACCTTTCTTCCTTTTGGGTGTTACAAACAAATGCACTAAGTTATAATACCCTGTACTACAGTAGTGGTGTAGGGTATAAATAGGCTGAATGTATAAGGCCGTAAAGCAAAACCCCTAAAATCCCAAATTTCAGCGAAATCGGGTAATACATGCGCCTTTTATGGGCCTAAGACCTTAAATCGAGAGATCGGTCCATATGACAGCTATATCCAAGTGTGGACCGATCTGGGCCACATTGCAGAATGATGTCGAAGGGCCTAAAGCAACTCACTGTCCCAAATTTCGGCGAAATCGGACAACAAATGCTTTTTTTATGGGCCCAAAATCTTAAATCGAGAGATCGGTCTATATGACAGCTATATCCAAATCTGGACCGATCTCAGCCATATTGCAGAATGATGTCGAGGGGCCTAACGCAACTTGCTGTCCCAAATTTGGGCGAAATCGGACAATAAATGCGATTTTTATGGGCCCAAAACCTTAAATCGAGAGATCGGTCTATATGGCAGCTAAATCCAAATCCGGACCGATCTGAGCCATATTGCAGAATGGTGTCGAGGGGCCTAACGCGACTTGCAGCGAAATCGGACAATAAATGCGCATTTTATGGGCTAAACCCCTTAAATCAAGAGATCGGTCTATATAACAGCTAAATCCAAATCTGGACCGATTTGGACCATATTGCAGAATGGTGTCGAGGGGCCTAACACGACTTGCTGTCCCAAATTTCAGCAAAATCGGGCAATAAATGCGCTTTTTATGGGCCGAAGACCTTAAATCGAGTGATCGGACTATATGGCAGCTATATCCAAATTTGGACCGATCTGAGCCATATTTCAGAATGATGCCGATGAGCCTAACGAAACTTACTGTCCCAAATTTCAGCATAATCGGACAATAAATGCGTTTTTTATGGGCCCAAAACATTATATCGAGGGATCGGTCTATATGGTAGCTATATCCAAATATAGACCGATCAGGGCCATATTGCAGAAGGATGACGAAGGGCCTAACACAACTCACTGTCCCAAGACTTTAAATCGAGAGATAGGTCTATATGACAGTTATATCCAAATCTGGACCGATCTGAGCCATATTGCCGAATGATGTCGAGGGGCTTAATGCAACCCACTGTCCCAAATTTCGACGAAATCGGACAATAAATGTGATCGGACTATATGGCAGCTATATCCAAATCTGGTCCGATCTGGCCCATATTGCAGAAGGATGTCGAGGGGCCTAATGCAACTAACTGTTCCAAATTTCGACGAAATCGGACAATAAATGCGCCATTGATGGGCCCAAGATCTTAAATCGAGAGATCAGACTATATGGCAGCTATATCCAAATCTGGACCGATCTGAGCCATATTTCAGAATGATGTTAAGGGGCCTAACACAACTCACTGTTCCAAATTTCGACGAAATCGGACAATAAATGCGCCTTTAATGGGCCCAAGAGCTTAAATCGAGAGATCGGACTATATGGCAGCTATATCCAAATCTGGATCGATCTGAGCCATATTTCAGAATGATGTTAAGGGACCTAACACAACTCACTGTCCCAAATTTCGTCGAAATCGGACAATAAATGCGCCTTTAATGGACCCAAAACCTTAAATCGAGAGATCGGTCTATATGGCAGCTATATTCAAATCTGAACCGACCTGGATCAAATTGTAGAAGGATGTCGACTGGCCTAACACGTAGTGTTTAACATTTGTCTTAAATCTTTGGATGTCAAAGTGGGTGGGAAAAATATTAGCCGGAAGTCGATTTCATGTATGAACGGTTCGGGCGAAATAAGAATTCTCTCTATAATGCATTGTACGGTCCGCTGGCCAATCAATTACAAACGGGTGTGAGTTCCTGGAATGTCTTGTATCCCTGACATACATCTTTACATCAGGAATAAGAAGACGAATATCAGGCGAACACACACCATGAAAGTACCGATAGAACAGCGCCAAACAACCCACATTGCGACGATGATGAAGGGAGGCAATAGAGTTGCATACTCCACAGTCCCCAATAAACGCCATCGATCCAGTAGCTCCAGGGATGATTTTGGAGCTCCAGCCCATACATGTGAGTTGACTCCATTTTCGGCCCTATGAAAGTGGTGTAGGTGTTAAGAAGATCAGACGGAGTGAAGTAATTCTTACACCGTTTAAGCAAGCCTAAACACTTGAATGCTTCTTTCGACACTTCGAATACATGTTTAGCCCAACGGACATCACTTTGTATTTTCATGCCCAGAACATCAAGAGCTTCTGATTGCTCAACATTTATACCGTTAATAGACAAAGATGATCGTAATGGGTCAGCGAATTCTTTGTGTGACAACAAGCAGCACTGAGACTCCCGTGGATTAAAATCTACTCGATTCATTCGACCCCACTCAGAAATGGCCAGCAAATTCTGGCAGAGTGTATCGTCCATAACCCACCGCTTGTCCTCAATCTATCGAAGACTAGGCCTACGGTCGAATGAGTACGAATGACAGAGATTACTGTCATCCGCAAATGGGTAGATCGGATTCGATGTCTGACCCAACAGATCGTTGATGAAAACAAGAGAAAGAGAGGGAGAAAGAACAGAGCCTTGGGGTACACCTGCGGTCAATATGTGCTCATTGGATGAGAACCCATCTATAACGACTTGAATAGTGCGATCTCTGAGAAATCTCGGAATAAAAAGAACGAAGCCTTTACCGACACCAAATGCGAAAAGCTTTGATAGTAGAGCACCGTGCTAGACCCTATCAAATGCCTTGGAAATATCCAGAGCCACAACCTTACTCTCACCAAACTGGTAGATTGGGGGACTCCAATGTTCCGACAGAAGTGCCATAAGGTCGCCCGTAGAGCGATTTCTGCGGAACCCATACTGTTGGTCGCTAAGAAGGCCATTCGACTCTAAATACCTCACAAGATGGTGATTAACCATGCTCTCCATGAGAGAGCGGAGCATATCGCAACTGGCCGATAAATCGCAGGTATATTGGGTATAACAAGTTATTGACCGATTTTGGTCCTCATATGATACGATCTCTATGACGTCTGGGGGAATGGAATGGAGGATAGATAGAGTTTAAACAGTACCGGAGATATCACCCCGCCTTGGGGATCTTCTTGTTTCACTCTACGGTGCTTTGACTTCTTATCCCCAAATTCCACAAATGACTGGCGATCACACAGATAATTCGCGACCCAGCGTTGCAGGCCTGGCTGGAGGGACGTGTTGGCGATATCCTCAAATAGTTTGACATGGCTGACCCGCTTCGAATGCCTTCGATAGGTCCAGTGCCACGAGGACCGTCCTAGCATATGGCCTGGACTCATTGAAGCCACGGAAAATGTGTGCGGTGATGGCATGCAAAGTAGTTGTTGTGCTTTGCAGTCTTCGAAATCCATGTTGATGCCCGGCGAATGGAAATTCTCCAACAAGACTCCGGAGGAGTAATGCCTCAAGCATCTTTGCTACTGGTAAGAGAAGGAAGATCGGACTGTACGACTCCCCCAAACTCGGATCCCTTCCAGGCTTCAGTAGCGGGATCACTCTGCCCATCTTCCCGATATCGGGAACTATAAAAGTGTTCAAAGACAGGTTGAGGACAGTAGTAAGGTACTCAACCCCCATATAGATCCAGATTCCTTGGCTGATTTGGCGCCACGGATGATATTCGTAACTTCGCCCACGGTAAATTGTGATGGCTGGCCATCGGCTCAACCTGGCGCATCTCTTCAGATCAGTCACAGTTAAGACGCCAAAAGTGACAAAAGTCCTGTCATCCCATCTACCGGGGTTCGAGAGTGACTTAACAGTAGACCTCAACACGGGAGAAGTAATGCCTCAAGCATCTTTGCTACTGGTGAGAGAAGGAAGATCGGACTGTCCGACTCCCCCAAACTCGGATCCTCTCCAGGCTTCAATAGAGGGATCACTCTGCCCATCTTCCAGACATCGGGAACTATAAAAGTATTCAAAGACAGGTTGAGGACACTGGCAAGGTACCATTTAGATCCAGATTCCTTTGATGATTTGACGCCACGGATGATATTGGTAACTTCGCCCATGGTAAATTGTCATGGCTGGCCATCGTCTCGGAAACTTTGGATACGAAAAATGCCTTTCCTCCTAGCTTTATCACTCAAGCTGTCGCATCTCTTCGTATCAGTCGCAGTGACATCGCCAAAAGTGTCAGAAGTCCTAATATCCCATCTACCAGGGTTCGAGAGTGACTTAATAGTAGACCTCAGCTCGCCTAAACCGGTACCTAAGTCACATTGCTTCAAGTGTTTCAGCCACAAATTCCCTTTATGTTCGTTGACTACCCTGTTTATTTCCAAATTCAGCCCGGTGATTCTCGGATTAGTGGGGTACGTCTAACGAATTCCATAACATTGGTCTGCAAGTACCACTGTTTGCTCTGGGAAATTGGGCCGCACTTGCGGTATTCGACCGTCTGGTATAAAGCGAGCGGCTGCTACGTTAATGATGTCTCGGAATTTCCTCTCGGCAACTAGCACATTAGAGGGGGGGTGTCAGTTCAGTGATGAGGCGATTGGTGTACTCTCTGAAGCCGACCCAATCGTCCGTAGGCTCGGAATAGGGCCTTAATCCGAGGATAGTGCACTGGGTCTACATGAATGTGATTAGACCAATACTTACTTGGGCTTCAGTAGTTTGGCATTAAAGTATCCGCTCGAAATTTTGCATACCTACCTCTTATCGAATTTGATCGTTGGGGATTGGAAATAGGCCATATCGGTTCAAATTTAGATATAGCATCCATATAAAGTGGTCCTTTGACTTGACTTTTGAGCCTCCGCGAGGGTTGCCTTTTATATATCGGGATTGGACAACCCTTGTGTTGCAATCTGCCAACTGACAGCTCTATCGTAAAGCTTTACATTTTTGAGGTTATACGTGCTGAGAACTTTTTGACATACGAGCGCTTTTTGAGTTGTTTACAGTAACTTAAAAGATACATCACGCCCAAAAAAAGGAATTAAATCGTGAACATATTCGTGAGATTATTTTTTACAACTTTCGAAGTGGATTAACTCAACAACAGTGCATCGATGAACTGAATTCAATTTTTGGCGATGAAGCTCCATCAAGGACCAGTGTTTATCCATGGTATGGTGAATTCAGCTGAGGTCGTAGTTCACTCCAAGACGAATTTCGTGAAGGTTGTTCAATGCCAACTGATATTGCAAGATCATCATGTGACCTATCGTGAGATTGAGACAACCTTTGGCATTAGTGGGAGTAGCATATATTCAATATTGCAAAATTTTACCGTCAATCGCTCAAAAAATGGCTCGTGTCGATTGGTCGCAAAAAATGCTCCAAAAATACGAAACAACTGCATTTGTGAGTACTCAAAACATCGACTTGATGAGTCGTCCGCTGTATAGTTCTAACTTGGCATCGGGAAAAAAGAGAGGTCTTTTTTCCCGTGTCTAAAAAATAAAATGAGAAGCAATCGTTTTTCGACACCTGTAGTGCGTTCAGAATGCATGTTTTGGGGATACCTCAATTAGAGTGGCAAAAGTGTTCCGACAATTGGTTTAAACATGTATAGATCTTAATGGGGAATATTTTGAAAAACTATAAAGCGATTTTCGATGATTAGTACTTGTATTTGGGTTCTCTAATCACGAAATATAAAAGGCAACCCTCGTACTAGCTGCAATAATTATCTGATTGGGCTGAGGTTTTGATCCAGTCAAGCATGAACTAAATCGATGTATGACCTGATGTAGCCCCCATATAAACCGATCTTCCGATTTGAAGCCCTAGAAGCTAAAATTTTTACTCCATTGAGCTGAAATTTTGCACAAAGTGCTCTGGTACGACTTCCAACAGGTGTGTCAAGTACGGTCCAATTCGACCTAATACCCGTAGTAGCCCCCATATGAGCCGATCTCCAGATTTGCCATCTTCAACCTTGGAAGCTGCAACTATTGTCCGATTTGGTTGAAATTTTGCCCATAGTGCTTTGTCATTAAGTTGATATAGCCACTTTATAAACCTATATCCCGATTAGTCTTGGATTTGAGATAGTGAGTTATGTTAGACCCTTCGACATCCCTCTTGAATGTGACCCAGATTGGATTTTCTCCAATTTGGCCCAGATCGATACAGATTTGGATATAGATGGCATATAGACCGATCTCTCTATTTAAGGTCTTGGGCCTACAAAAGGCGCATTTCTTATCCGATTTTGCCGAAATTTGAGATAGTGAGTTGGGTTAGGCCCTTCGTCATTCTTCCCTAATTTGGCCGAGATCAGTCCAGATTTGGATATAGCTGCTATATAGACCGATTTCTTGTTTTAAGGTTTTGGACCCATAAAAAGCACATTAATTGTCCGGTTTCGCTGAAATTTGAGACAATGAGTTGTGTTAAGTCCTTCGATATCTTTTTTTTACGGCCTAGATCGGTTCAGACTTGGATATAGCTGCCATATAAACCGAGCTCTCGATTTACGGTTTTGGGCCCATAATGGGCGCATTTATTATCCGATTTCACTGAAATTTGACACAGTGACTTTTGTGAGGTTTATCAACATCCTTGTCCTATATGATTAAGATTGGTCTATGGGCTATATCCAAATAGCTGCCGAAAACACCAAAATTGAACAATGACTTTATTTATTAGACCACTCAATAATCGGACCATATTTCGATAAAGCTGCTTTGGGTGCATAAATTATCAATTTTTTCGCCGGATTATGACGAAGGAGGGGTTTACTAATATACCCAAGGTGGTAGGTATCCAAAGTTAGTACCGGCCGAACTTAATGCCTTTTTGCAAATGCAAATTTTGCCCATGAACATTCCACTAAGGCATAGGGGCAAACTTTTCACATATCAATGAGTGCAGTCCGATTTAAGTTTAGCTCAATGATAAAGGGCCCCCTTTTTATAGCCGAGTCCGAATGGCGTGCCGCAGTGCGACACCTTTTCGGGAGAGAAGTTTTTACATGGCATAGCACCTCACAAATGTAGCCATCATTAGGAGGGGAAAACCACCGCTGAACATTTTTTCTGATGGTCTCGCCAGGATTCAAACCCAGGCATTCAGCGTCATAGGCGGACATGCTAACCTCTGGGCTACGATGGCCTCCGTAGTTAGCAGAAATTTGGTGTGTAGAGTTGATTTGTGGCAATATTTAGCAGAATCTATGGTGGTGGGCTCCCAAAATTCGACCCTGCCGTATTTAGCTTACTTTTAGTTGTTTTATTTACTGTTTTTTTATTTTTTCCCTGAATTGGACACCAAGATTCCGAATTTAAATACTCTCGCCTTTTTCATGTAAAATATTTCGGTTTATTTTTCCTTCAAAATGGTAGCTTTTAATACCCTTAATCTTTATTCCTGGCCCAGCTGTGTGGCTGGGAATTAACTGACTATTGTTGCTGTTGTTTTCGGCTCCTTCTGCCATTGTTGTTGTTGTTGTTGTTATTGCTATACTCGTTTTCAGTGTTACTATTCTCATTTTTTCATTTAGTTTACTTTCGTGTGATTTTTTTGTTTTGTGAGATTCTGTTGGGTTGTTATGTTTTGCTTTGATTACTTTTCTCAGTTCTTCTTAATTTTGTATTATATTTTGTTGTTGTTTTCGTTGTTTCCTCTCCTGTTGTTGTTGTTGTATTTTTCTGCTACATTATGTACACACACTAATAATTGCACCTGCGTATAATGTGTATGTGGCAAGCTGCTGCTTATTTCTTCCTTTGTTTGTCAGTCAGTCAGTGCGTGTGTGCGTATGTGTGTGTGTGTGTGAAAGAGAGTGTGCTTGGCCATTGCATTAACATATTTCAAACTTTCTAACACATACACACACTTACACACAGTCCAACAAACACTTGGCTTCACATCATATTTAAGCATACATCTCTGTATAACGCTGTCTACAGTGATAAACAAATCACAAGCAACACCCTTTGCTCCCCCATGCTCATTATGGTCCCAAAAGCTCTCTTTGCCAAAAACAGAAACCCCAACACACACACACACACACACACACAGAGATGTATTCATTGGGAACTCATGCATTTACTTCCTTTATGCTCAGACAGGCTATGAAATAACAACACGTTTATCTCTGGCCCCGTAAAAGAGTCAAGAGAAGAGATCGCAGACAAGGCATTTGGCTTGTTGTTAGTTTGTTACGTTACCCTTGCTGTAACGCTAAAGCCATTGTTATTGCTACTACTAGTAGTAGAACTACCTTTTTCACCCATCATTTCCAGTGTTGCTGTTATTGTCATTATTACATTGCTGCTGCTGCTACTTCTCTGTCCTCCTTTTGTCCCCCTCTACTATTGTGGTGTTGGGTGGGGAGAGAGAGAGGGAAAAACACAAAAGCGAAAGTAACAGAAATTATCTTCCACATGATTAAAATGAGGTTCCTGGGGGAAACATTTCAGTAAATTAGAGTTGTGGTGGTGTCGGCAACGGTGGTGCTGCTGGTGTGTTTATTATTTTATGGGACAAGGATATCCTTAAAAATGTCCATACAAACATACATACCTTAAAACAACTTTTACCTGTACTAAGCACTCATGATTGCCATATGTGTTCGCTCTCTCTCTCCCTCTCTTTTGCCCTCTCTCTAAAACCCACCTGTTTTCTGTTGTTTTCGACCATAATAAAATGCGTTTTAATCATAAACAGTATTAAAAAAAAGCAAGTAAGAAGGCGTTAAGTTCGGCCGGGCCGAACTTTGGATACCCACCACCTCGGGTATATATGTGAAGCACATTTCGTCAAAATCCAGTGAAAAATGCATACCTTATGCCCCATAGCAGCTCTATAGATATCATCCGATTTAGACCAAATGCTTATATTTACAAGTCATTGTTCAACCGAGAGATCGGTCTATATAGCAGCTATATCCAAATCTGGACCGATCTGGGCCAAATTGAAGACAAATATCGAACGGCCCAACACAAGTCATTGTCCCAAATTTCGGCGACATTGGACAATAAATGCGCTTTTTATGGGCCCAAAACCTTAAATCGAGAGATCGGTCTATATGGCAGCTATATCCAAATCACAACCGATCAGGGCCAAATAGAAGAAAGATATCGAAGGGCCTAAGGCAAATCACTGTCCCAAATTTCAGCAAAATCGGATAATAAATGTGGCTTTTATGGGCCTAAGACCATAAATCGGAGGATCGGTCTATATGGCAGCTATATCCAAATTTGGTCCGATCTGTACCAAATTGACGAAGGATGTCGAAGGGCCTAACACAACTCACTGTCCCAAATTTCAGCAAAATCGGATAATAAATAGGGCTTTTATGGGCCTAAGACCCTTAATCGGAGGATCGGTCTATATGGCAACTATATCCAAATCTGCACCGATCTGGGAAAAATTGACGAAGGATGTCGAAGGGCTCAATGCAACTCACTGTATCAAATTTCAGCAAAATCGGATAATAAATGTGGCTTTTATGGGCCTAAGACCATAAATCGGAGGATCGGTCTATATGGCAGCTATATCCAAATCTGCACCGATCTGAGCCAAATTGACGAAGGATGTCGAAGGGCTCAATGCAACTCACTGTATCAAATTTCAGCAAAATCGGATAATAAATGTGGCTTTTATGGGCCTAAGACCATAAATCGGAGGATCGGTCTATATGGCAGCTATATCCAAATTTGAACCGATCTGTGCTAAATTGACGAAGAATGTTCAAGGGCCTAACACAACTCACTGTGCCAAATTTCATCCAAATCGGATATAAAATGTGGCTTTTATGGGCCTAAGACCCTAAATCTGATGATCGGTCTATATGGCAGCTATATCCAAATTTGGACCGATCTGTGCTAAATTGACGAAGGATGTTGAAGAGCCCAACGCAACTCACTGTCCCAAATTTCAGCAAAATCGGATAATAAATGTGGCTTTTATGGGCCTAAGACCCTAAATCGGCGGATCGGTCTATATGGGGGCTATATCAAGATATAGTCCGATATAGCCCATCTTCGAACTTAACCTGCTTATGGACAAAAAAAGAATCTGTGCAAAATTTCAGCTCAATATCTCAATTTTTAAAGACTGTAGCGTGATTTCAACAGACAGACGGACAGACGGACGGACATGTCTAGATCGTCTTAGATTTTTAAACTGATCAAGAATATATATACTTTATAGGGTCGGAAATAGATATTTCGATGTGTTGCAAACGGAATGACAAAATGAATATACCCCCATCCTTCGGTGGTGGGTATAAAAAACACAAACACCACACACTCCCAATACACATGAAGCCATAAGCAAGGATATTATAAAGGATTTTGTTTTTTTTCACATTTCATATAAATTTTATGAAAAAGGAAACTATATCAATAAAACGAAGGTTTAATTCCAAAAAAAGCTTTAGTTTCCAGAAATTAATGCCCCAGTGTTTTTTGGGGTTTGTGGTGTGAGAAATACATCTGATTTGCAAACCAAACATGACATTTGATATGTTACTGATATATACTCAGAACTCCAAGACGCAATATTCGTAAGGCCACTGACCCAACTTTGTTTTCGTTTATAGAAAAATTTCGGCCCAGAATTACGCATAATTGGTTAGATCGCTTTCTACGTCATTTCATATTGAAATCATTTGTGCAGGGGTTTTTCTTGCTATGGCAACAATTTCCCTTGAAAGAACAATGAAACTATATGAAAATTTCTTGGGAAAATGTCGTTGATAAATAAATTTTCTTATAATTCGATATGCAAGAAGGTTTTTATTTTTATCTATACGTGGTGTACTTGAGGAATTGCGTTGAAATTTTTTTATATGCTGCATTTTTTTATATTCCATCTTGAGTTAGGAAATAGGCATCCTAATGAAGTTTGAAGAATTGGCAGTTGTGAGGTACTATGCCATGTTAAAACTTCTCTCCAAAGAGGTGTCGCACTGGGGCACACCATTCGGACTCGACTATAAAAAGGAGGTCCTTTATCATTGAGCTTAAACTTGAATCGAACTGCACTCATTGATATGTGAGAAGTTTTCCCCTGTTCTTTAAGGCATAAAGTTCGGCCGGTTCTAACTTTGGATACCTACCACCTTGGGTATCTAAGTAAACCATCCGGTGAAAAATTGATAATTTATGCACCCAAAAGCAGCTTTATCGAAATATGGTCCGATTTAGACCAAATTCGGCACAGACATTGAGTGGTCTAATAAATACAAGTCACTGTTCAATTTTGGTCTTTTTGGCAGCTATATCCAAATATGGACTGATCTAAACCATAAAGGACAAGGACGTCGAAAAGCCTCACAAAAGTCACTGTGTCAAATTTCAGTGAAATCGGATAATAAATGCGTCTTTTATGGGCCCAAGACCGTAAATCGAGAGTTCGGTCTATATGGCAGTTATATCCAAATCTGAAACGATCTAGGCCGTATAAAAAAAGGATGTCGAAGGACTTAACACAAGTCACTGTCTCAAATTTCAGCGAAACCGGACATTTAATGTGCCTTTTATGGGTCAAAAACCATAAATCGAAAAATCGGTCTATATGGCAGGTATATCCAAATCAGAACCGATCTGTGCCAAATTGCAGAATGTTATCGAAGAGACAAATGCAACTCATTGTTCCAAATTTCGGCGAAATCGGACAATAAATGCGACTTTTATGGGCCTAAAACTTTAAATCGAGAGATCGGTCTATATGGCAGCTATATCCAAATCAGTACCGATCTGGGTAAAATTGAAGAAGAATTTCAAAGGGACTTAAATAATTCACTATTCCAAATTTCAGCGAAATCGGACAATAAATGCGCCTTTTATGGTCCCAAAACTTAAAATCGAGAGATTGGTCTATATGGCAGCTATATCCAAATCTGTACCGATCTGAGCGATATTGAAGAAGGATATCGAAGGGTCTAACACAACTCACTGTCCCAAATTTCAGCAAAATCGGATAATAAATGTGGCTTTTATGGGCCCAAGACCTTAAAGAGAGAGATCGGTCTATATGGCAGCTATATCCAAATCAGTACCGATCTGGCCCAAATTGAAGAAGAATGTCGTAGGGCCTGACAAAACTCACTAACCCAGATTTAGGCGAAATCGGACAATAAATACACCTTTTATGGGCCCAAAACCTTAAATCGATAGATCGGTCTATATGGCAGCTATATCCAAATCTGTACCGATCTGGCCCAAATTGAAGAAGGATGTCGAAGGGCCTGACACAACTCACTATCCCAGATTTAGGCGAAATCGGACAATAAATACACCTTTTATGGGCCAAAAACCTTAAATCGAAAGTTCGGCCTATATGGCAGCTATATCCAAATATGGACCGATCTGGGCCAAATTGAGGATGGATTTCGAAAGGCCTAACACAACTCATTGTCCCTAATTTCAGTGATATCGGACAATAAATGCGTCTTTTATGGGCCCAAAACCTTAAATCGCGAGATCGGTCTATATCAAAATCTCTACCGATCTGGGCCAAATTAAAGAAGAATGTCGAGTGGCCAAACGCAACTCACTGTCCCGAATTTCGGCGAAATTGGGCAATAAATGCGCTTTTTATGGGCCCAAAACTTTAAATCGAGAGATCGGTCTATACGGCGATATTGAAGAAGGACGTCGAAGGGTCTAACACAATTCACTGTCCCAAATTTCGGCGAAATCGGACAATAAATGCGCCTTTAATGGGCCCAAGACCTTAAATCGAGAAATTGGTCTATATGGCAGCTATAACCAAATCTGGACCGATCTGGGCCAAATTGAAGAAAATTTTTTAAGAGATAAACATAACTCACTGCCCCAAATATCGACAAAATCGGACAATAAATGCGCTTTTTGTGGGCTCAAGACCTTAAATCAAGAGATTAGACTATATGACAGCTATATTCAAATTTGGACAGATCTGGGCCAAATTGAAGAAAGATGTCGAAGGGTCTAACACAACTCACTATCCTAAATTTTAGCAAAATCGGATAATAAATGTGGCTTTCGTGGGCCTGAGACCCTGAATCGGCGGATCGGCCTATTTGGGGGCTATATCGGGATATAGTCCGATATAGCTCATCTTCGAACTTAACCTGCTTATGGACAATAAAGACGAATCTGTGCAAAGTTTCAGCTCAATCTCTCTATTTGTGAGGAGTGTAGCGTGATTTCAACAGACAGACGGACGGACATGGCTGGATCGTCTTAGATTTTTACGCTGATCAAGAATATATATACTTTAAAGGGTCGGAAATGAATATTTCGATGTGTTGCAAACGGAATGAAAAAATGAATACATCCCCCCATTCTTCGGTGGTGTGTATAAAACCATAAACCGAAATGGATCTTGGCTTTGGAATTTGAGAGCTCGAGGCGTTTTTCCAATTTTTATACCCTGCACCACCACAGTGGTTCAGGGTATTATAAATAGATTTGTACATTTGTTTGCAACGCTAAGAAGGAGAAGAGCTAGACCCATTGATAAGTATACCGATCGACTCAGAATCACTTTCTGATTCGATTTAGCCATGTCCGTCTGTCCGTCTGTGAGTCCATGTATTCTTGTAATCAAACTGCAGGTCGTATTTGTTGTCCGATTGTCACGAAATTTTGCATATGTCACTTTTTTGGCCCAAGGACAAAAGCTGGTGATTTTGAAAAAAAATCGGTTCAGATTAAGATATAGCTCCCATATTTATCTTTCATCCGATTTAAACTATTAAAGCTGTAGAAGCCACAATTTTGGTCTGATCTTTACCAAATTTGGTGTGGAGTCGTTTTTTTGAAGTCTCAATGTATGTGTAAAATTTCATAAAAATCGGTCCAGATTTAAATATAGCTCCCATATATATATTTCATCCGATATGGCTTTTTAAGGCTGTAGAAGCCACAATTTTCGTCCGATTTTCACAAAATTTGGCATTGAATATTTTATTTAAGGTCTACATATGTGTGCAAAATTTTATAGAAATCGGTTCAGATTTAGATATAGCTCCCATATATATGTATCACCCGATTTGTACTTAAATGGCCGTAGTAGCTACAATTTTCAACCGATCTGCACCAAATTTGGTACGGACTGTTTTGTTGTTGATCTTAATATATCTAGAAAATTTCATAAAAATCGGTTCAGATTTAGATATAGCTCCCATATATATCTTTCATCCGATTTGGATTTTTAAGGCTGTAGAAGCCACAATTTTGGTCCGATCTTTTCAAAATTTTGCATGAGGTGCTTTATTTGATGTCTTCATATGTGTGCAAAATTTCATAGAAATCGGTTTAGATTAAGATATAGCTACCATATATACCGTTCATCCGATATGGCCTTATAAGGCTGTAGAATCCACAATATTCGCCCGATTTTACATGAGACGTTTAAATTGAAATCAGTCCTAATTTAGATATAGCTCCAATATGTCAGTCAGTCAGTTGTGAATACTTTTTACGGCAAAGTCGAAGTAAATTTTGCACAAATCCAAATCTTACATAAAAACTAAAATCCAACTAAAAATACAAAATGCGAAGCAGTTCTCGATCAAAATTGCAAACAAAGGAGCTTGCGCCCAATTGGCTAAAACTTGTCTAAATTTTTGCATATGGACCTCTCCTGTGACCACCAGCATCCATGTCAAATATAGTTCAAATCGGTCCATAGCCTGATATAGTCAACTGCGATTCAAAATTACAGTTCTTGTTGGAAATCCCTTAACCACTCACTCTTTAAGTCTTTCTACTGCATCAAAAGTTATTTCTTTAAATTAAATTTTTCGATATGTGACACGCATGTGGCATACGGAGGTTGTTATATAGTATGCCAGTATATATAAAAATAGATGCCATGCTGCACCGCATTTATATGGCTGCGTATTGGGCCCATCTGCGAGTGATAATGGCTGCAATTGCGTTCAACTTAACGAACAGAATGTGAGTGGGCTTTTGTGCACTAAATTGACATGAAATACGCCACTGCAATTTTTTCTATGGCAATTTTGTTATGGATTGCTGCTATGACGACAGCCAGTAGTAAGGATGCATATAAACCAAGTTATTGTTGACTTTTTGTTTTGCCGTAGGACTTTATTAAGATATTTTTTTAAGGTATGTAAATAACTGCGTTACGTACAAAAATCCTATATTAAAATAATTGAATAAAATACGCGAACATGGGCGTTTATTTTCAATAGAGGTGGTCTATTGGATGATAGAGTCAAAGTTTTTATGAATGTCAATATTGAACTTTTATTTATAGCAGCAGCAAACAATTTTGTAGACAACGCATATGTAAAAAAAAAAATGTTTAAAGTGTTCATATAAAGCTTTGTCGAATAATTTGGTGCAAAAATATGGTCATGATCATTCCATTAAGGGGCAGAGGGGAAACTTCTCCTGTTTCAAAGGCCTCTGTCCGATACCAGTTAAAGCTCTTCGATACGGTTCCACCTTTTCATTGCCCAGTACGAACAACTTGCCGCAGGGCGATACTACTTTGACTTGCCGCAGAGCGACACCACTTAGAGATTCGAGCCAAAGATAAGCAAGATTAATTAAAAGATGGGAATTTTCCATTTTTTAAGTAAACACTTCCTTTGGTGAAAGATATTTTCCTTGATATTAAGTTTTTTTTTTTTGCTCAAGCATAGAAGACATTGCCGAAAATGTCAACAGGATTACAACTGCACTGGTGGGGTTCTACGAAGATAGTTGTCCTCTTCGGGAAAGGATATCAGCCCAAGAAAAACCCTGGATGACCGGAGAGATTCTCAATATTGGGATAAAGGCCCACAGACTTTTTAACAGAGCACGTCATAAAAGAGCGGAAGTTTATTGGGATGTGTATTATACACGGCTCAAGGAATACAATAAGATTAGCAGAGCGGCAAAACGTGCCTCCTGGAAGCTTTTCTGCGAACAGGTCGATGGCGTTAATGACGCCGTCAAGATAAAAAAAAGTTTCGCTCAAAAACCCATGTCTATACTGTATCTTTAGTAGACGACATGGGCTTGAGAGCAGAGAAAACGGAGGACATGTTGAGGCTTTTTTCCACAGGATACCACGGGACTCACGGAGACATCGGAATCTTAAAATAATGACGTTGATCGAAGGTTTATAATTATGGAATTTATGGTGAAGGAATCCTTGAGGATCTTCAAACCATTTAAAACACCCGGACCTGGTGGAATATTTCCGGCATTACTACAGACGGAGGCAGACTATCTGGCGCCTCGTCTTGTCAATATTTTCGAGCGTGCCTGGGTTTTGCATATATTTCGAAATCCTGGCAGGAGGCAAAATTGGTATTTATACCCAAGCCCGGCAATGCAAGTTATGCGACACCAAAGGTCTACAGACCCATAAGCCGTATGTCTTTTCTACTCAAAACCATGGAACGTATTGTGGATTTTATCGCCACTCCTACGGGTGACCAGAATAAATGACCTATTACGAATGCTGACTGAGGAGGGGTTTGAACCCGTTTGCTGCGCAGACGAAGTTATAATACTTCTAAGGGGTAAGGATCCGAACGAACTATGCAGAAGGGCCGAAAAGGTCTTGCATATGGCATATGACTGGGCTAGACCCAGAGGTCTCAATGTTAACCCAGAGAAGACTGAAATATGCCTGTTCACGAGGAAGACGAAGGTAAAGGGTGATTTTTTTGAGGTTAGGATTTTCATGCATTAGTATTTGACAGATCACGTGGGATTTCAGACATGGTGTCAAAGAGAAAGATGCTCAGTATGCTTTGACATTTCATCATGAATAGACTTACTAACGAGCAACGCTTGCAAATCATTGAATTTTATTACCAAAATCAGTGTTCGGTTCGAAATGTGTTCAAATTTTGACAAATTTTGTTCAGCGATGAGGCTCATTTCTGGTTGAATGGCTACGTAAATAAGCAAAATTGCCGCATTTGGAGTGAAGAGCAACCAGAAGCCGTTCAAGAACTGCCCATGCATCCCGAAAAATGCACTGTTTGGTGTGGTTTGTACGCTGGTGGAATCATTGGACCGTATTTTTTCAAAGATGCTGTTGGACGCAACGTTACGGTGAATGAACACATTTCGAACCGAACACTGATTTTGGTAATAAAATTCAATGATTTGCAAGCGTTGCTCGTTAGTAAGTCTATTCATGATGAAATGTCAAAGCATACTGAGCATCTTTCTCTTTGACACCATGTCTGAAATCCCACGTGATCTGTCAAATACTAATGCATGAAAATCCTAACCTCAAAAAAATCACCCTTTAGATCAAGTTAACGCACCACGTTTCCTTAATAAGACGATTTCGATATCTGACAAGGTGAATCTTGGACAGGAAACTGAATTGAAAGTGTCACTGAATTGGAAGGCTCACAGATATAGACAGGCCGCAGGCTCGAAATGGGGCCTGAATTCAAGGATAGTCCACTGGGGCGTGATTAGACCAATACTTACTTACGCCTCAGTAGTTTGGAGGACTGCTATGAAGGCCACCGTATCGCAGAGGTTAGCATGTCCGCCTATGACTCTGAATGCATGGGTTCGAATTCTGGCGAGACCATCAGAAAATATTTCACTGGTTTTTCCCTCCTAATGCTGGCAACATTTATGAGGTACTATGCCATGTAAAACTTCTATTCGAAAAGATGTCGCACTGCGGCATGCCGTTCGGACTCGGCTATAAAAAGGAGGCCCCTTTTCATTGAGCTTAAACTTGAATCGGACTGCACTCATTGATCTGTGAGAAGTTTGCCACTGTTCCTTAGTCGAATGTTCATGAGCTATGGAGAAAAAGTGCAACATAAGGAGCATACAACAGGTTCAGAGAACATGTTGTCTTAGCATGGGTGGAGCGATGAGGAGCACGCCCACTAGGGCACTGGAGACTATTAGAGATATCCGACCCATTGACATACAGATTAAGTGTGAGGCAGCCACAGCGGCTATGAGACGAAGATTGAGGATGGGAGCAGCTCATACCACCGCGGTATAATCGAGGCGACGATAGGTAATCTGGAAGGGAAGAGGTCCCCGATCGGATAACTGAGATAAACCTTGAGGTCAAGTGCGAGGCACTGCTGCCAGTGGCACAGTCTTGGATAGACGGAACCCTAGTATTGCCATCTGGAAGATCATGTTACATGGATCAAAGCTAGAGGACAGAGTCGGTCTGGGGGTCTACATTGAGAACCCAGGGACTAAGATATGTTTTTACCGTTATTTGAGCCTAGGCGTTCAGCGTCAAAGGCGGACTTTCTTACTTTTGAGCTTTTAAACAATTGAGGATTTGCTACAGGTAGACAATTTTCAAAAATATTTTGAAAGTAAACAATGCACAACTATTATTGGGAGTCATAAATGAACACTACGTATAATTTTAGCCTCATCGGACAACAATTGCGATTTCCAAACAAGTTATACAACGATTGGGACCATAGTCATGATAATAGGTGGAAGTCATAATAGAACAGTTCGTGCGAAATATCCGCCAAATCCCTTAAGAATTGCAGAAGTCATAACAGAACACTTCGTTGGAAATATCAGATAATTCGGATAGCAATACGGTATTTATGGAATCAAGATGTCAAATCGGGCGACCGATTCGAACCATAGCTGTCACGATTGTTGAAAGTCATAACAGAACACTAGGTAGAACAGAACACTATTGCAGCTTCTATGGGCTCAATAAGTCAAGTTGAAGGAGCACATTATAGGGTACCTACATCCAGATCTGAACCGACATAGCCCATTCGATATCCCCAATGACCTATATTAATATGAAATATATGTGCAAAATTTCAAGCAGCTGGCTTTACGCGTTCGGCCGCTATCCTGATTTTGCCAGACGAAGGAACGGACGGACAGACATAGCTAGATCCACTCAGAATGTTGAGAAAATAGGGTACTTCATTTCTTCAAGTTCGAAGAGGTATTCAATCCTCCCCTTTACACTAATTTGTAAAATACTGCATCTGGGTAATGGGTGCAACGTTTCGCTTTCCCCAACGACCTACATTAATATCAAATATCTGTAAAAATTTTCAAGCGGCTAGCTTTACGCGTTCGACCGCTTTCGTGATTTTGATAAACGGTGCGACGGATGGACGGGTATGACTGGATCGACTCAGAGGCGATTTTCCATTATTAAAAGCACCTTCAATATCAAGAAGTGCTGCCATTGTGTATTCCGTTACAGCGAGAGAACCCTCTATGTAGGTGACTAGGTCGTGATGGACTGTTTCAGTTGATTTGCCCTTACGGCTGTTGCCGAGACAGGCGATCTCCAGGGATCTTTGCCCTAAGGTATGTTTCTGTCAACCTCCCTAGAGTCTTCAGCATAAGGGATGACAGTAAAAGGACGAAAATCTTTCACCTTTGTGTGGTAAGGTTTTCGGACTTTTAGAATGAAAATGACTTTTGTGTCTCTCCATTCCACAGGTACATAAGAAATGCTGATATAATCAGAGTAAATCTCCCTTAGCCAAGAAGATAGTCTGTCGAATACAACTTGTATTTCAATCGGTGATACATGACGACGAATGCATTTCAGTGATAACCTCTTGTGATGCCGCATTTTCCGTTAGAGAGTTTCCCGGAAAATGAGTAATGCAAGTATATCCTCACTAGACATAGTCCCTGGATTCTCTGACTTCTGCATATATCCCAACGTAATAGGTCTCGATGATAGGATCTTTTTTAGTGTAGAGGCCTCAGATGTATCCTTTACGGAGCCGCCGCATTCCAACCAGGATTTGTTCTGAGCCTTTCTTAGCTCGATCTTGTATTTTCTTACCTCAGTATTATAGACGTCCCAATCATGTGGTGCCCTTTTCCCTCTGTTGAAAAATTTTCTGCATCCCTTCCCTAGACCTGATATAGCTCCTATATAAACATATATCTCGCTTATACTTATTGAATTTCTCAGTTCTTAACCGATTCAAGTGAAATTTTGCACGATGATTTCTCCATGACATCTTACAAATATCCCAAGTATAGTTCGATTCGGTGTATAACTTGATATAGGTCCCATATAAACCGATATCCCGACTATACTCATTGATCCTTTCATGCCAGCTATGACGATTTCTCCTGTGACGAAAGTTTGGCTGAAATTTTGCACATGGTGTTGTGTTATGACTTCCAACAACTGTGCCAAGTACCGTCCAAATCAGAAAGCAGAATCCATGATGGTGGATTCCCAAGATTCGACTCGGCCGAACTTAGCACCCTTTTACTTGTACCACACCACTACTGTGGTACAGGGTATTATAACTTAGTGAATTTGTTTGTAACACCCAAAAGGAAGAAAGATATACCCATTGATAAGTATACCGATCGACTCAGAATCACTTTTTGATTCGATTTAGCTATGTCCGTCTGTCTGTCCGTCCGTCTGTCTGTCCATGTTAATTTGCGTACAAAGTACAGGTTGCAGTTTTCATCCGATCGCCTTCAAATTTGGTACGGTCATGTTTTTCGGCCTATAGACGAATCCTATTGAAATTGGAAAAAATCGGTTCAGATTTGGATATAGCTCCCATATATATGTTCGTCCGATTTTCAATAATATTGCAATTAAATGATGATTTGTTATCCAATTCCCTCGAAATTTTGGCAAGAAGAATTTTGTTATAACTACCGACATTACTGGTGAATTTTATAGAAATCGGTTCAGATTTAGATATAGCTCCCATATATATGTTCGTCCGATTTGCAGTAATAATGCAATAAAATGGTCATTTGTTAACCAATTCTCTTGAAATTTGATACGAAGGATTTTTTCTTAACTTTCGAAATTACTGGTCAATTTAATAGAAATCGGTTCAGATTTAGATATAGCTGCCACATATATATCTCGCCCGATTTTCACTTCTAGAGCCACTGCAAGCGCATTTATTGACCAATCTTGCCAAAATTTTGTACAGCGCTTTCCCCGACAACTACCACTATATCAGAGAAATTTGCTCGAAATCGGTTCAGATTTGGATATAGCTACCATATATATGTTCGTCCGATTTGCAGTAATAATGCAATAAAATGGTCATTTGTTGACAGATTTTCTTGTAATTTGGTAGGAAGGATTTTCTCTTGACTCTCAATATTTCTGGTGAATTTTATTGATATCGGTTCAGATTTAGATATAGCTGCCATATATATATATCGCCCGATTTTCACTTCTAGAGCCACTGTAAGCGCATTTATTGACCAATCTTGCCAAAATTTTGCACAACGCTTTCCTTATCAACTACCACAATATTTTGGAAGTTTGCTCGAAATCGGTTCAGATTTAGATATAGCTCCCATATATATGTTTGTGCGATTTTTAATAATAATGCAATAAAATGGTCATTTGCTAACCGATTTTCTCGAAATTTAGCAGGAAGGATTTTTTCATGTTTTTCGACATTACTGGTGAATTTCAGGGAAATCGGTTCAGATTCAGATATAGCTGTCATATATGTATATCATCCGATTTTCACTTTTAGAGCCACTGCAAGCGCATTTTTTGACCAATCTTCCCAAAACCTCGTACAACGCTTTACATGACGACTTTCACAATGTGTGTAAAGTTTCAGATTTAGATATAGCTCCCATATATATGTTCGACCGATTTGCAGTAATATTGCAATAAAATGGTCTTTTGTTAACTGATTTTCTCAATATTTGGCAAAAAGCATTTTCTCTCGACTCTCGACATTATTAGTCAATTTCATGGAAATCGGTTCAGATTTAGATATAGCTTTCATATATACATATCGCCCGATTTAAACTTCTAGAGTCACAGCAAGCGCATTTGTTGACCCATCTTGGCAAAATTTTGCACAACGCTTTCCTCGACGATTACTACATTAACTGAGAAGTTTTTCTCGAAATCGGTTCAGAAATAGATATAGCTCCCATATATATGTTCGTCAGATTTTGGGTAATTTGCAACAATGTTGTCATTTGTCAACTGTAGTTATTACAGTTTGAACATATTTGCTCGCCGAGGTCCATCAAAATTGGTTCATTTTAAGTTTTATTAAAAATGCATTTACTTTCTTTTAAAAAATCCGCAATTACTTTTTGGGCAACCCAATAGCTGACACATTGACACATGGAGTAGGTGTAGGGTATTATAAAGTCGGCACCGCCCGACTTTTGCTTTTCCTTACTGGTTTTAAATATTTTTGTTTTTATTAAAGTTATCATCAAAAAGTCTTATATCCTCTTTTTCTTGTTGAACACAATGTGGGGAAATTAAAATGTTGCCCTTTGCTATTGCCTGTCAATCCCCTTCCTCCATCTAAGCTACCCTCTGTGTCGATTTCATTGACGGCAAATGAGTAGGAAATTTAAGTGTCAATCATATTTGCCTAGGCATTAAAGGTCAACCTATCTATAATTTTTTTTTTTTTTCGTTGAATCACATTTACATGTTTGACATTATCCTTTCCAATCAGTTATTGAAATGTTTTGAATAAAATTTCCTTTTGTGGCTGAATGGGAACTCAAAGTCAAATAATAGTAAAAGGGTTAAAGGAAAGTGTCTTGCCATGATACTGTAACTGAAGGTTAGTGAACGTTGAAATGAAAAAAGCAAAAATGTCACAGATTATGAATTGCAGAATTGTAGAAGGCTGGTAGTAAAAAAAGAATGTCCTATATTTCCACTGTTCTTATTTTTTGTTTATTTCAAATTTATGGTTAATTCGCGACTACCATCTACTTATACGCTTCAGAAAACCAATATCATTAAACTCATTATATCAATTATCGATAAAATCAATAAATGCTTGTTAATGCAATTATTTATATCGTTGAATATCATCAGCTTGTATATGGGTATAATAAAAAATTTAATTTCTGGGGAATTAATAATTTGCCAGAATCGTTATATCCTGCAGAAAAAATTCAACTGAAATGCCAACAAATGTGAAGTTCATGGAAATCCTTGGCTGTTTTTTTTTTTCTCTATTCAAATATTGCACATCGTTGTGTCATTTATATTGTAGAAGAATATATTGACATCGAATACATTTTAATACCCTTCGCCATAGGTTGGGGGTATACTACAATAATTTCGTTATTCCGTTTGTAACTTTACGGAAAAATTCGTCTTAGATCCCATAGGTTAGGTTAGGCTGAAAAGAGGGTGCTTGTTGTGCGCTCTTAAAACAAGAAAGTAACCTCTTAAAAGAAAATTTTAAGTTAGGAATTGCATGCTACTTACAAAATCCGTAATTATTTTCAATGCCACTCCCCTAAATTGGTTCATGTCTGATATTGTGTCCCCACCTAAGGGCCGGTATCTGTTAGACGTGAAAGCCGGCAATGGCAAAGGAAATGCTCCAACGTCTCATCATCTACCCCGCATGCCCTAAACACGCTATCACTTGCCGCACCGCACCGCCGCACCGCTATCACTTAGTCCTATATGTCCCGTTATGATACCAATAGCTATACTGACCTCCTTCTTGCTTCCTTTCAGTAATAGCCTTGTCATCTCACGATCTGGATCCCCCCATAGGATTTTCGCCGCCCTACCGACCGTTTCACTGTTCCACAATGTTGCATGCGTTCGTCGCCCACGCCCTTAACTCGGACTGCGTCGACCCGAAAGGCTTCGGGTTTACCAAGTTTATTGACGGCAGTCCTCTGGGCTTCACCGCCAAATCGTCTGCCCTTTCATTTCCCCTTACTCCGTTATGGCCCGGCACCCAAACGATGTGGATTTTGCCATCCTCAGAGAAGACTTCTTATACTGCAAGACTGTTCGTGACTTTACCGCCCTGGTTGTTATTACCTTTATGGCAATTTTAATGAAGGTAAAGATGTTCACACTCCACGTCCTCGCATAAGCACCACACCACTTCACGCATTCCGTGATCGCCCAGATCTCCGCCTGCAGAACCGTATTATGGTCAGGCAGTCTAAAACAGATCTCAGTCAATGGGTTCTCAATGTTAATCCCCGGGTTCACTATGTCCTCTAGCTTTGATTCATCCGTGTAACATGATCTTTCAGATGGCAATGGTCTCGTCAATCCAAGACTGTGCCGATGGCAGCAGTCCGTCGCACTCGACTTCAAGGTTCATCTCAGGTATGCGATCGGAAACGTCTTCCCTTCCTTCCAGGTTTCCTATCGTCGCCTCGATTAATCCGCTATGGTATGAGCTGCTCCCCTCCTCAATCCATTCTTCTCATAGCCACAGTGGCTGCCTCACAATTAATCTGTATGTCAATGGGTCGGATATCTAGAATAGTCTCCTACCGTGCTCTAGTGGGCGTTGTCCTCATCGCTCCGCCTATGCCAAGACAACATGTTCTCTGAACCTGTTGTACAGTCCTTATGTTGCACTTTTTCTCCATAGCAGTCCACCAGTCTACTGGGGCGTAAGTAAGTATTGGTCTAATCACGCTCCTGTAGAGCCTGTGGATTATCCTAGGATTCAGGCCCCATTTCGAGCCTATGGCCCGTCTACATAGTGCCCCGACATTTGTGAGCCTTCTCAGTACGCCCCTGAATGTGACACTTCCAATTCAGTTTCTTGTCCAAGATCACACCTAAGTAGTTGACCTTGTCAGATATCGAAATAGTCTTATTGAGAAAACGTGGTGCGTCAAATTGGCCCACCTTCATCTTCGTATTCGAGCAGTTCGCTGAATGTCCTACTCTTTATCATTGTGTCCACAATACATTCCATGGTTTTGAGTAGATAGGTCGTAAGGCTTATGGGTCTTTAGGCGTTTGGTGTCGCATAACTTGCCTTGCCGGGCTTGGGTATAAACACCACCCTTGCCTCCTGCCAGGCTTTCGGAGTATATGAAAGTCCTAGGCACGCTGTGAAAATTTTGGCCAGACGAGGCGCCAGAAGTCTGCCTCTTTCTGTAGTAACGCCGGAAATATCCCATCAGGTCCGGGTGACTTAAATGGTTTGAAGCTCCTCAAGGATTCCTTCACCATAAATTCCGTTATTATAAACCTTCGATCAACGTCATTATTCCAAGATTCCGGTGTCTCCGTGAGTCCCGTCGTATGCTGTAGAAAATGGGTTTTCATCAAAAGCCTCAACATATCCTCCGTTGTCTCTGCTCCATAAAGACCCCATAAAGTTTATACATTTATATAACCTCCACCATAGGATGGGGGTATAGTAATTTCGTCATTCTGTTTGTAACACCTCGAAATATGCACCTGAGACCCCATAAAGTATATATTGGGTTGCCCAAAAAGTAATTGCGGATTTTTCATATAGTCGGCGTTGACAAATGTTTTCACAGCTTGTGACTCTGTAATTGCATTCTTTCTTCTGTCAGTTATCAGCTGTTACTTTTAGCTTGCTTTAGAAAAAAAGTGTATTTTCCGCAATTACTTTTTGGGCAACCCAATATATTCTTGATCGTCATGTCATTTTAAGTCGATCTAGCCATGTCCGTCCTTCCGTCTGTCCGTCAGTCCATCTGTCTGTCTGTCCGTCTGTCTGTCAAAAGCACGCTAACTTTCGAAAGAGTAAAACTAGCCGCTTAAAATTTTGCACAAATACTTTTGAGTAGTGTAGGCCAGTTGGGATTGTAAATGGGCCAATTCGGTCCATGATTTGATATAGCTTCCATATAAACCGATCTTGGGTCTTGACTTCTTGAGCCTCTAGAGGGCGCAATTCTCGCCCGATTTGACTGAAATTTCGCACTTTGTATTTTGGTATCACCTCCAACAACTGTGTTAAGTATGATTCAAATCAATTCATAATCTGGTATAGCTGCCATATAAACCGATCTTGGGTCTTGACTTCTTGAGCCTCTAGAGGGCGCAATTCTCATCGGATTTGACTGAAATTTTGCCCATGGTGTTTTGGTATGACTTCCAACCACTACGCTCAGTGTGATTCAAATCGGTTCATGTTTTGATATAGCTGCCATATAAACCGATCTTGGGTTTTGACTTCTTGAGCCTCTAGAGGGTGCAATCCTCATCCGATTTGATTGAAATTTTGCACGTGCTGTTTTGGTACTACTTGCAGCCACTACGCTAAGTGCGGTTCAAATCGGTCTATGTTTTGATATAGCTGCCATATAAACTGATCTTGGGTCTTGACCTCTTGCGCCTATAGAGGGCGCAATTCTCATCCGATTTGACTGAAATTTTGCCCGTTGTATTTTGGTATCACTTCCAACAACTGTATTAAGTATGATACAAATCGATTAATAATCTGGTATAGCTGCCATATAGACCGATCTTGGATCTTGACTTCTTGAGCCAATAGAGGGCGCAATTCTCATCCGATTTGTCTGAAATTTTGCATGCTTTGTTTTGTTATGACTTCCAATAACTGTGCTGAGTATGGCGTAAATCGGTATATAAAATGGTATAGCTGCCATATGGACCGATCTGGGATCTTGACTTCTTGAGCCACTAGAGGGTGCAATTCTCATCCGATTTGACTGAAATTTTGTACAACGGCTTCTCTCATGATCTTCAACATACTTGTCTAATATGGTCTGAATCGATGAATAGCTTGATATAGCTCCCATAAAAACCTATCTCCCGATTTTGCTTCTAGAGCCCCTACAAGGCGCAGTTCTTATCCGAATGAACTGAAATATTACACAATGACATCTACAATGTTTAGCATTCATGTATGGTCCGAATGGGACTATAACTTGCTATAGCTCCAATAGCATAACAGTTCCTATTCAATATTCTTTGTTTGCCTAAAAAGAGATACCGCGCATAGAACTCGACAAATGCGATCCATGGTGGAGGGTATATAAGATTCGGTTCGGCCGAACTTAGCACGCTCTTACTTGTTGATCATTATGACATTTCAAGTCGATTTAGCCTTGTCCGTCCATCTGTCGAGATTGTACTTTTTCAGTTTCTGCCTATAAAGGAAAAGCATTGAAATAACTTGACAATTGCGACCCATGGTGGAGTGTATATAAGATTCACTTTTACCAGTTTTACTTGAAATTTTTTGCTCCAAAATTCTTTATTAAATTGAATCAAAAGTCAAGGGCACCACTTCCAGCAATTGATATTTGCTTTAAATCAAGTTTGCATACATTCTTCTTTAGAATTAATTACAAATTTGAAATTTCTTCAGAATAATATCTTAAATATACATTTCTCATCAAAGTCAGAATATCATATTGGTGTTCCAATGAAATTGCTCTCCAATTTTAAAAAGCAAATGTTAGTTTTCCTTTTGGCATAACTTAATTAAGTGCTATGTTCAAATGTTTCACTTTTCAGTTCTTTAACAAAACAACATCTCCTTGTTCATTTTCATACATACAGCAATCTAACTTTAGTTTTAGAATAACTACCATATCAAATGAAATGAATCTTTCCCTTATGAACTTTTGTCCATTCTACATATCATGCAGTGTTGTGTTTAATGTTGCCTTTACAAAATTCTAGGAATTTTTATATTTTGTAGTACAGCAATGTGCTATGTAGCATGTGAATGATCAAGGTTTGTGAACCTTGACTTTCAGCTGAAAAATAGGTCCTTAAAAACATAGAAGGACCTATGTTACACAAACATACATAACACACATATGTTACATATTTGTTCAGATGGACCAACGAATGCATTCAATTACAAATGAAACCTGTACAATGGGAAAAGTTTCTAGTGGCAACATGTTAAAAAAAAAACCAACAACAACTAAAAGCATTATGAACATGAAATAGTTGTGCAGACACATATTTTAAACATAAGGGTGTAGTGAAGGTTAAAACATGCAAATCCCCACACACAACAGTTCGTAACATTGTGGAACAAGGGTCCCCATATTTTGCGGTATATCAGAGATAGTTGAAAAGATGTATACGAATTTTTGTTTGTATTGGGTTGCCCAAAAAGTAATTGCGGATTTTTTAAAAGAAAGTAAATGCATTTTTAATAAAACTTAGAATGAACTTTAATCAAATTTCCTTTTTTTTACATTTTTTTTCTAAAGCAAGCTAAAAGTAACAGCTGATAACTGACAGCAGAAAAAATGCAATTACAGAGTCACAAGCTGTGAAAAAATTTGTCAACACCGACTATATGAAAAATCCAATTACTTTTTGGGCAACCCATATTGATAGCAACCCAAAATCACATATTGAGACTTAGGGTTCAGCTGAACCTGAGATATCTTTATTAGTTTTTTTTCTTTGAATTTCTTCACACGATCTCGCTAATACCTCAGCTTTAACCTTTCCAAATTTCAATGAGATATCTCAACCCCTCCTCACACTCGGCTACAGGGCCTTTGACACTCTATAATCTACAGCACTAGCCCACGAAGAAGGCGTCCACCCTACCAAGAAACTCGCATAGTGGAGATCTCACTGATTCCTTAGCAAGATCTACGGCAATCAGCGATCTATTCCTGCCCAGGTCGTGCGGCGCTTTATTCCCCGCCACACATTGATGGCCTTTCCCATGGTTCGAATAAGCTCTTAGCATCTTCTATCCAGTCTCGATCTCATGCGACCCGACGTGCCTTTACAATCGCGGGAAAACGTCCTCCAAGCCCCCTCAGAAAAGAGAAAAACCTAAGTTAGAGGAGCGCCATACACCTGACTCCCTCAGTTTCATGGCGATCTCTGTTGCCACACACCCAACATACAGGTGCAAAGGCATAAGATCGAGAAGTCGGAGCTGCAACGGCTGGTGAGGAAAGCAAAACAGACAGGAAACGAGGTACTAATAGGGTGCGGTGCGAACTCTCATCACATTTCGTGGGGTAGTATCAACACTAATAGGAGGGGGCCAAGCCCTGGCAGAGTTCCTGAATACTAACAACCTAATAACACTTAATATTGGTAACAACGCTACCTTTGTTAATAGGATTAGGGAAGAGGTATTAGATGTGACGATATGTTCAGAAAATCTAATCGATGAGGTTCAGGATTTGAGGGTCTCCACGGCCAGCGCCAAATCCGATAAGCTTTCGGAATAAGATGAAAACCAACTGGACAAAATTCGGAAGGCTACTCCGAAGAAGACTTGGCAAGATAATGAAAATGTCAACACTATAACGACTGCACTGGTGGGGTCCTTCGAAGATAGTTGTCCTCTTTAGGAAAGGTAATCAGCCGAAGAAAAACCCTGGATGACAGGGAAGATTCGCAATATTGGAAAGAGGTCAGCAGACTTTTTAACAGAGCGCGTCGTAAAAAAGCCGAAGTTTATTGGGATGTGTATTGCGCATGGCTCAAGGAATACAATAAGATAACCAGAGCGGCAAAAGTGCCTCCTGGAAGCTTTTCTGCGAACAGGTCAATAGCGTTAATGACGCCGCCAAGATAAAAAAGTTTCTCTCTAAAACCCATGTCCATACTGAAACTTAAGTAGACGACATGGGAGTGAGAGCAAAGACAACGGAGGACATGTTGAGGATTTTGATCAAAACCCATTTTCCACAGCATACGAAGGAACTCACGAAGACATCGGAATCTTAAAATAATGACGTTCATCGAAGGTTTATAGTAACGGAATTTATGGTGAAGAAATCCTTGAGGAGCTTCAAACCATTTAAGTCACCCGGACCTGATGAAATATTTCCGGCGTTACTACAGAAAGAGGCAGACTATCTGGCGCCTCGTCTGGCCAAAATTTTCACAGCTTGCCTAGGACTTGCCACCGTAGCTCAGAGGTTAGCATGTCCGCCTATGACGCTGAACGCCTGGGTTCGAATCCTGGCGAGACCATTAGAAAAAAAAAATTCAACGGTGGTTTTCCCCTCGTAATGCTGGCAACATTTGTGAGGTACTATGCCATGAAAAACTTCTCTCCAAAGAGGTGTGGCACTGCGGTACGCCGTTCGGATTCGGCTATAAAAAGGAGGCCGCTTATCATTGAGCTTAAAACTTGAATCGGACTGCACTCATTGATATGTGAGAAGTTTGCCCCTGTTCCTTAGTGGAATGTTCATGGCCAATATTTGCATATTTGCATTTGCATTTTGCCTAGGACTTGCATATACTCGGAAAGCCTGGCAGCCCGGCAAGGCAAGTAATGCGACACCAAAGGCCTACAGACCCATAAGCCTAACGTCTATTATACTCAAAACCATGGAACGCATTCTTCATACCATGATTAAGAGTAGGACATCCAGCGAACTGCTCAAATAAAAACAGCATACCTATGTCAAGGGAAAGTCGGTGGAGACTGCCCTGCAAGAGGTTATGCATAAAGAAGAAGAATTCTTCGATGTCAAAACGTACACACTGACGGATGCATTGACATCGAGGAGGCTTTTAACAATGTGCGGAGCGACACATTTATCCAATCCTTAAACCAGTACCGGGTGGACCCGGTCCTTGTAACTGTATAAACCATATGCTAAGGATCTGGTGGATAAATTGTGTGTTCCGTGGCATAAAAATAAGGGAGAAAATGGCATAAACCCATGTCACAGGGGACATTTTATCGCCACTCCTATGGGTGGCCACCATAAATGACCTATTACAAATGCTGACTGAGGAGGGATTTGAACCCGTCTGCTATGCAAACGAGGTTATAATACTTCTAAGGAGTAAGGATCCGAACGAGCTTTACAGAAGGGCCGAAAGGGTCTTGCATATGGCATATGACTGGGCTAGACCCAGACGTCTCAATATTAACCCAGAGAAGACTGAAATATGCCTGTTCACGAGGAAGACGAAGGTGGGCGAATTCAAAGCACCACGTTTTCTCAATAAGACTATTTCGATATCTGACAAGGTCAAATACTTAGGTGTAATCTTGGACAGGAAACTGAATTGGGAAGTGTCACATTCAGGAGCATACTGAGAAGGCTCACAGATGTTGGGCACTATTTCGACGGGACGTAGGTTAGAAATGGGGCCTGAATTCGAGGATAGTCCACTGGCTCTACAGGAGCATGATTAGACCAATACTTACTTACGCCTCAGTAGTTTGGCGGACTGCTATGGAGAAAAAGTGCAACATAAGGACCATACAACAGGTTCAGAGAACATGTTGTCTTGGCATAGGCGGAGCGATGAGGACCACGCCCACCAGGGCACTGGAGACTATTCTAGATACCCGACCCATTGACATACAGATTAAGTGTGAGGCAGCCACTACGGCTATGAAAATTAAGGCGATGGGAGAATGGATTGAGGATGGCAGCAGCTCATACCATCGCGATATAATTGAGGCGACGATAGGAAACCTGGAAGGAAAGGAAGACGTTTCCGATCGGATACCTAAAATGAACCTTGAAGTCGAGTGCGAGACACTGCTGCCATCGGCACAGTCTTGGATTGACGGAACCCTAGTATTGTCGTCTGGAAGATCATGTTACACGGATGGATCAAAGCCAGAGGACAGAGTGGGCCTGGGGGTTTACATTGAAAATACAGGTACTGAGATCTGTTTTAGACTACCTGACCATAATACGGTCCTGCAGGCGGAGATCCGGGTGATCACGAAATGCGTGAAGTGGTGTGGTGCTAACGCTAGGACGTCGAGTGTAAACATCTTCACTGCCGCCGTAAAACTGCTGTCAATAAACTTGGTTAACTTGAAGCTTTTCGGGTCGACGAAGTTCGAGTTAAGGGAGTGGGCGACGAATGCGCATGCAACATTGTGGAACAGCGAAACGGCAACGACCTAAGCAGCTTCCAACATGTTTTCCCAGTAAAAAGTCGCATTAACTTTGACGCCTGGCTCGATAAAAACTATAGCAGAGCGGCCATTGGCGGTTTCAGCTGCCCATATCATCACTTGTGATAGAAAGTTATGTGGTCGTACGTAGGCTCAAATTCTCGTACGTTCATGCAGCTTGAAACTCGTTTTTTACCGCCCCAAAGTAATAAATTGCGGATTTTTTAAAAGAAAGTAAATGCATTTTTAATAAAACTTAGAATGAACTTTAATCAAATATATAATTGCCATTTTGTTCGATAACCTTTTGCCATCTTCCTGGCAAATTTAGTATTCCACGCTCATAGAACTTCTGGCCTTTATCTGCAAAAAACTGTACCAAGTGCGATTTTATAGCCTCATCATTGCCGAAAGTTTTACCATTTAAAGAGTTCTGCAAAGATCGAAATAAATGGAAGTCTGATGGTGCAAGGTCAGGGCTATATGGTGGATGCATCAAAAGTTTCCAGCCAAGCTCATTCAGTTTTTGGCGAGTGACGAAAGATGTGTGCGGTCTAGCGTTGTCCTGGTGGAATATGACACCTTTACGATTGACCAATTCTGGTCGCTTCTCCTTGATGGCTGTATTCAATTTGTCCAATTGTTGACAGTAAACATCCGAATTGATCGTTTGGTTCCTTGGAAGCAGCTCAAAATATACCACACCTTTCCAAACAGACAGCATTACCTTCTTTTGGTGGATATCAGCCTTTGAAGTGGTTTGAGCTGGTTCACCATGTTTGGACCATGATCGTTTTCGACTAACGTTGTTGTAAACAATCCATTTTTCATCTCCTGTTATGATTCGTTTTAAAAACGGATCGAATTCATTGCGTTTAAGATGCATATCACAAGCGTTGATTCGGTTTGTTAAATGAATTTCTTTCAATACATGTGGTACCCAAATATCAAGTTTTTCACCAGTCCAAGACTTTTTATGTGATAATGAACGGTTGATTTTGGCATATTTAACTTCTCTCCTATCTCACGCTTAGTTACATGGCGATCCAATTCGATTAATGCTTTGATTTGGTCATCATCAACTTCATTTGGCCGACCTGAACGTGGCTCATCTTTAAGTGAAAATCTCCAGAACGGAATTTGCGAAACCAATTTTGACACTGTCTTCCTTTTAAGGCTTTATCACCATACACATTTCGTAACTTTTTAGCAACCAGCTCCGCGTTTTTCCCTTTACGGAAATAATAAAGTAAAATATGACGAAAATGCTCCTTTGTGGGCTCCATATTAAAATTGACGCCAAACAAACAAATGTAAAAAAAATTTCGCGCACCTTTTTTCTAAAGCAAGCTAAAAGTAACAGCTGATAACTGACAGAAGAAAGAATGCAATTACAGAGTCACAAGCCATTGAAAAAATTTGTCAACGCCGACTATATGAAAAATCCGCAATTACTTTTTGGGCAACCAATAGTCAATTTGGCAGTTTACAAATTGCTTTATGCGGAAATGTTTCTTGTCGGGGAACCCGACCACGGAAATTCACCAAGTTCAGCTTGCAACTCATTTAGTGAGCGTCTCAAGGCAATAGTCAAGGTCAAAGGTGGTCATGTCAAACTAGAGTGAATGGATTCTGAAAGTTAGACTGCTTTCACACATTTTTGTCATTTTAAACTATAAAAAATATTTTCACGCAAAAAAAATGTGGTCGTTTAAATTGTTAGCTACCCTAAAGCCCAGATTCTTTAATATTTTTGTTTTTTTTTATGTTTGCTTGCCCTTGACATAGCAATTATTATTGGAGTGTTGCCGTCCCTCCCTAATATATGTTTTTTTTTATACATAATAGTTGTAATATTTGAAAAACACGTAAATCACTGTACAAAACCACTCATGTCCATGAGCACAAAAGTGTCAGAACCAAAATAACGCTGCACAGTGGGCCAAATGGCAAAAAAAAATGGAAATAAGTCTACAACTTTTTATCTGTTGATTTTAGCCATACAAAATGTTCTAGACATTTGTAGAGGAGGACATAGGCTTTCAGAAAAGTGCTGTTGTTGGTCCATATCTTTAATACAGGGTGAGCTACAGGGTGTGAAAGTTGACCACTTTTGACTTCTCCAAGCTTCTGGGGGCCATAACTTTTGATCTACTCAACCGATTTACATGATTTAGGACTCTAGAGAAAGAGCTTGACAAGATCTAAAAAACTTATGCATAAAGTACCATGCCATCGTGTACTGTTAAGGAGTTATGAATTGTTTAATTTTAAAATATGAAAATTTGGCCTTGGTTTTTTTCAGTGTTTTTTAAATAACTCCGTCAATTTTAAAGCTATAAACTTCATACTTCACACAAATTATGCCAGCATATGTGTGCATAAAATACAAAAGGAATCACGTGAATATCTTTGGCGGTTTAAAAATGGCATCGTTTTCAATATGAAAAATATTTTTTTTGTCAAAAAATTGCAAAATTTTTCAAAAAAGATACTCCCATTTCCTTTAAGTTTTCGCAAACTTTGGCCATCAAAGCATTATCATTTCTTTCCATTTTCACAAAGTCGAGGTATTAAGAAAAGTTTTAAGTGCTAATTTGGCTAATTTCGATATCAAACAACACCGTTATCTTAAGACCAAAATGGCCAATTTTTTTACTAAACTTCAAAAGTTTCTCACTGGAAAAAAAGTTCCACGGGGATTTTTTCGCTTTTTTTGAACTTAAATGAAAGCTTAAAATGTTCCCAACATTTTAAGGTATGTCTCGCCATATCCTAGCCATAAATGAGATCGTAGCGATCAAAATACTGAAAAAAGTCAATTTTCAAGTAGTGCTATATTCATTGCTAAAAAACAAGTATTACGTCACATTTTATTGCAAAGATGTTAAATAAACTTTTATTTGGTAACACTTCTTCTACAAAACACAAAAAGAATCATGGAAATATCTCTATTCTATTCCATTTTATGGAACCGGCAATAAAAAAGTCAATTTTTCAAAAAAGTCGAATTTCCCAAATTTTGTTTTTGTTGTCCTAATTGCACATGACACACTATAGCCATATTTACGCAACATACCTTATCGTAAAGGAAATTTTCATACCTTTCCAACGATGTATAAAACATTTCTCAACTCGGATTCTATCTACTCTAAAATTCATTTACACTTCATTAAACTCTATATAAAAATGTCTATTTGTGAAATGGAACCTTATATGGGGCCTACACTAAAACATTGATAGATTTGCCCAGGGTTTACAATACAAATGTGTTAGAATAAAAAAAGGTCTCCTGCCAAAGTTTAAAAAAATTGGAATAAAAATATGTGTTTTAGAGCGAAAACACTTCGCATCGGAGTGCGTTTGTATAGTACCTACATCTATTTTTAATGTAAGCTGATGATTTTTGAATAAAAAGTAACCTAGAAATATACCTGCATATATATATATATTTGTGTTAAGATTTGATGCAGACAAATGTTACCTGTTTCGCTATGTCGAATTCCCAGGAAATCCACCGTATCAATGAATGTGAAAAAACCTACCCATAAAAAATTCATTGTCATTTTTTTTAACCAAATTCGAGTCCAGGTAAATAATTATAGAAGAGTAAGTAAAAAGAGGCACTTTGGACCCCTTTTTACGATTGCGTCTGATACCTGAAATGGGTCATTAATTGTGAATATATTGCATAAATATTTGAACAAAATCCAAATTTTCTTCATTATATTTTGTAGAGGCGTAAAGGACATTTATAAGTTATGGAAGTCATACTGAAGTATTCCACTCTTTCGAAAATTGTATGGGACATCAAAAATGATTCCAAATCATACACGGAGTCATTTAAGGAACTTGTTTACACTTTGGACCACATATATGGAATAAGGCTAAATAAAGACGCTTTAGACAAACTTGAAAAATTCTACAAATCATTTGAGAGAAGGTTGCCAGAATGTTCATTCGCAAAAATCAAGTTTTTCAAAATGTATGAGAAGTGGCTGAAATCGGATCTACTTATTGAAATTAAACCGCTGATTCCCGGCCGGCCTAGCAAAGCATACGACGAAGTTACGGAGAAAACCAAAAAGAAAAAACAAGAGGAACTATTGGCGGCACATCCGCCAAATTTAATAAAAGATACGTTCAAAACAGCATTGTTAAAAACACAACCAAAAAATGTTGGACGAATTGTCGATGTTTTACCATTAGCATCTCCGAAAAGGGTAAAGAGAATGGTAGAAAGTATTCCAACTCCAAAATCGACTACAGAATTCACGGAGGAAGATGCACTGGCCCTGATTTTGAACCTAGGCCTCTCAAGAAACAAATACTCAACAATGAGGAAGGCTCTTCGTGAAAAAGGATGGGGTTGTTTACCCTCAAAACATAAATTGTACAACACCAGGACGAAAATGGTGCCATCAAATATATACGTGGACGAATTAAAAGCAAGAGTGAAACTTGCTGATCTTGTTGAAAATACAGCTGTTAGAATTATTTCTAATTTTACTGAAGAACAGTTGAACACATGTAATAATTCCGAAGTGGTTTTGATCAGCAAATGGGGTTGTGATGGATCATCTGGATTTTCCGAATATAAGCAACAAACAGAAATAGATACCAACTTCGCATCAATTTTCATGGCATCATTAGTACCATTGAGAATGAGATTGTACAAGGACCAATCTTCATCATCGAAAGAAAATGCATTTCAAGATATATGGATAAATAGAACACCTGGGTCAAAATATTTATGTCGCCCAATTCGGTTTGAGTATACAAAGGAAGACCGGAACACAACACGATCTTTGGTGAACGAAATAAAGGAAGAAATTGCTGCATTACCCATGATTGTTATAAACCAATTGGGAAGAAATATAAAAGTTTCGTTTCAACTACAACTCACTATGATCGATGGAAAGGTGGCAAACGCATTAACTGGCGTTATGTCCAATTGGAGATGCAATATTTGTGGCAAGAAGAATGGGCAATTCGAGGACAAGTCTGATGAAAATTTAGTAAACGAAAATGCGCTCAATTTCGGTATTTCGCCCCTGCACTGTAGAATTCGATTCATGGAGTATTGTTTGCATTTATCGTATGACCTTAAATATCGGACTAGCCCTGGAAACCGCGATGTCTCTGCTAGAAACAACCAAGATCTTCACAAAATGAGGCAGGAAGAGAAGAATCGAATCCAGTTGGAGTTTAAACAAAAGGGACTTATAATAGATAAACCTCTTTACGGATACGGAAGCACAAATGATGGCAACTCGGCAAGGCGGTTTTTTGAGGACCCCGTATCGACATCTAAAATAACCGGTCTTGATGAACACTTGCTAAGACGATTCAAAGTGATTTTGGCTGTAATCAATAGCAAAAAGATGATAAATTCAACCAAATTTGAAGCTTATAGTAATGACACAAAAAACATTTTATCTGATTTATATTCGTGGAAAGCTTTAACACCGACAGTACATAAAGTCTTACATCATGGCAAGGAAATTGTGGAATACAACATACTTCCGTTAGGAGAACTTACAGAAGAAGCTCAGGAATCCCGTAATAGAGATGTTAAACAGTTCCGGCTTTTCAATACCCGAAAGAGCACCAAATTTAACCAAAATTATGATTTACTTCAATATTTATTGTTATCGTCTGATCCGGTACTATACAGCATCAGAACTAAATGGCTACCAAAAATATGTGACGATATAGATAAGGACGATCCCGATGCCATTCAAATTAAAGAGCTTTTAAATTTTGATACCTTAGATTATTTGGTAGAGAATAAAATCAAATAATACAAAACTAAAATGCTTTTTTATTTTGGGAGTAGCTAATATACATATAAACGCACGCCGATGCGAAGTGTTTTCGCTCTAAAACACATATTTTTATTCCAATTTTTTTAAACTTTGGCAGGAGACCTTTTTTTATTCTAACACATTTGTATTGTAAACCCTGGGCAAATCTATCAATGTTTTAGTGTAGGCCCCATATAAGGTTCCATTTCACAAATAGACATTTTTATATAGAGTTTAATGAAGTGTAAATGAATTTTAGAGTAGATAGAATCCGAGTTGAGAAATGTTTTATACATCGTTGGAAAGGTATGAAAATTTCCTTTACGATAAGGTATGTTGCGTAAATATGGCTATAGTGTGTCATGTGCAATTAGGACAACAAAAACAAAATTTGGGAAATTCGACTTTTTTGAAAAATTGACTTTTTTATTGCCGGTTCCATAAAATGGAATAGAATAGAGATATTTCCATGATTCTTTTTGTGTTTTGTAGAAGAAGTGTTACCAAATAAAAGTTTATTTAACATCTTTGCAATAAAATGTGACGTAATACTTGTTTTTTAGCAATGAATATAGCACTACTTGAAAATTGACTTTTTTCAGTATTTTGATCGCTACGATCTCATTTATGGCTAGGATATGGCGAGACATACCTTAAAATGTTGGGAACATTTTAAGCTTTCATTTAAGTTCAAAAAAAGCGAAAAAATCCCCGTGGAACTTTTTTTCCAGTGAGAAACTTTTGAAGTTTAGTAAAAAAATTGGCCATTTTGGTCTTAAGATAACGGTGTTGTTTGATATCGAAATTAGCCAAATTAGCACTTAAAACTTTTCTTAATACCTCGACTTTGTGAAAATGGAAAGAAATGATAATGCTTTGATGGCCAAAGTTTGCGAAAACTTAAAGGAAATGGGAGTATCTTTTTTGAAAAATTTTGCAATTTTTTGACAAAAAAAATATTTTTCATATTGAAAACGATGCCATTTTTAAACCGCCAAAGATATTCACGTGATTCCTTTTGTATTTTATGCACACATATGCTGGCATAATTTGTGTGAAGTATGAAGTTTATAGCTTTAAAATTGACGGAGTTATTTAAAAAACACTGAAAAAAACCAAGGCCAAATTTTCATATTTTAAAATTAAACAATTCATAACTCCTTAACAGTACACGATGGCATGGTACTTTATGCATAAGTTTTTTAGATCTTGTCAAGCTCTTTCTCTAGAGTCCTAAATCATGTAAATCGGTTGAGTAGATCAAAAGTTATGGCCCCCAGAAGCTTGGAGAAGTCAAAAGTGGTCAACTTTCACACCCTGTAGCTCACCCTGTATTAAAGATATGGACCAACAACAGCACTTTTCTGAAAGCCTATGTCCTCCTCTACAAATGTCTAGAACATTTTGTATGGCTAAAATCAACAGATAAAAAGTTGTAGACTTATTTCCAATTTTTTTGCCATTTGGCCCACTGTGCGCTGTACTTTACAAGAACACTCATACAACAGACATACTTTAACACACACTCACTCACAAACAGAGACTCTTCGGAGAGTAGGCTAAAACAAACGTCAACCAGGGCCATTGCCGCAGTGGCAAGAGCACAACACATACATAGATATTCAGTTGTAAAGTTGTGTTATTAGTGTGCAACAACAATATGCCCCACGTCAGTCACAACCATTGCATAGCAATGCAATGCCATAAAGTGCCTGCCTACTCTATAGTTTTACTGCTACAGAGACTACTACTAAGTGGGTGAGTGACGTTGTTGTTCTACTGATTGAGGAGGATACGAAAGGCGGTTGGTGGTGACAAAAGGCACTTTGGGCGTTTTGTTGTTATTCTTTCCTGCAGCAGCCATGCTATGCCACAACAACAACCCACTTGTTGATGTTATTTTGACATCAACAGCAACGGCGCAAGCAGCAATAACAACAACAATTGGCTTAACTACAAAACAAATACATTCATGGGGCTCACACTTTTGTTATGTGCGTGTGTGCGTGTGTGTGTGTGTGTGTGTGTGCATTGCCATGGGTGCTCACGCACGCAATCGCATAGATTTCGTGTGAGACAGTCATTCGCATTCACACTGACGCACCCAATCACCACCGATTGCCACCCATCATTCTTGGAATCTGTGGGCTTGCTGCGCACATACAAACACACACACACACCTCCATTGATACCTGTTTGCAATAAAAATCTGGCAGAAATTAATAATGAGAGCTGACTAATGCATCTTTCGCATGTTTATCTAAATTAAACAAAGGTTTATTCAAATTTGCAAGAAACGCGAAAGAGCTATGAATGCTGTTTGGCAGTACAATTAGGAAATGAAATGGATTTTCCAGAATTGGCTTGGTTGTTTTGCACTACACCAAGGGATAACTTCGTAGTAGCGTTTGTTACCTATCGAAGTATTGATCTAAGACACTGCACATGCTGTATATGACCGAGAGCCGAGCTGGTAGCTCCCCGATCAAGGCGCTTAATGTCATACTCGATGAAATGCCGCCGCGACGAAGTTTGCCTTAGTCTGAGGGAGCCTGACTTATTACTAAATTTGGGCTCTCTTCTAATCTTGTGGGGGGCTGAGGTACAAGAGATATGTACCGCTAATGACTCTATATTAAGGAGATTCTGTTTTGCTGACGGATTAGAAGTGTATTTCTTTGAAGGCGTTTGCAGGCTAGAGGTATCCTACATTTCCCTTCTATAAATATGAGTGGTTTCAGTTTAAATGGGGTCGGTCACCGGGGCAGAAGTCTTGATTAAGTATCTACAAATTAGGGAGTCATTTGGGTTTCTGGACGACAGAAGGATGTTTTAGAAAAATGTTTACACCATTTTAAAGAATTTAGAGATTTTGGGGCAAAAGCTGCTGTCGGTTCGGACTATCACAATATAAGTGGGAAGTCAAGCGGTGCTGATGGATTGCCGGGCTATGGTTATTTTGAATTTTGAGCTCTCTTTTATTCTGTTGGGAGTTTAGGATACAGCCCATCAGCAGTGAATATGAGTCATTAGGGACCAAATAACAAGTCCCTCTTTGTTAACAGATTGAATATGGTTACCTCAGAGAGGGATAGAAGTTCCGCCTTCCTCTTGACATTCTATACATACGGATGGCTTAAGGTTGGATGAGAGCATCGTGGAAAAATACCACGAAGTTAGAGTCATACTTGTTTTAGCGGAGTGTAGAGTATTTAAGAGAGGCCACCGTAGGGCAGAGGTAAGCATTTCCGCCTATAACGCTGAATGCCTGGTTTCGAATTCTGGCGTGAACATCAGATAAAATTTCCAGCGTTGGTTATCCCCCCTCAATGCTGTTGACATTTGCGAAGTACTGTGTCATGTAAAAACTTTTCGCCAAAGAGGTGTCACACTGCGGCACGCTGTTCGGACTTGGCTACAAAAAGAGGCCCTTTATCATTGAACTTTAATTGGAATCAGACAGCACTCAGTGCTATGTGAAAAGATTGCCTCTGTTAGGTGAGATTCTTCATCATCTTGAAGGATTTGGAGATACTTTCGATTTTAGAGAGACTAAACGATTGGACTCTATATTAATCACGATATACGTGGAAAATCATGTGGCACTGAAGGCTTATAAGGTTGAGGCTGGTTACGAGATGCAGAAAATATCTTTAAAGCGTGGGGAAGCCTGTTAGGCTTTGCTGGCTCGTGGGTCACCCGGTGGTGGCGGGAAAGGCCACCACAGATGTAAGCATGTCCGCCTATGACGCTGAAAGCCTGGTTTCGAATCCTGGCGTAAACATCAGATAAAATTTTCAGCGATGGTTATCACCTCTCAATGCTGTTGACATTCGCGAGGTACTATGTCATGTAAAAACATCCATCATCCGCACTGCGTGTGGACGATGTTCGGACTCTGCTATAAAAAGAGGCCCCTTATCATTGAGCTTAAACTTGTATCGGACAGCACTCAGTGCTATGTGAGAAGTTTGCCGTTGTTTGGTGGCATTCTTCATCATGTAGTACATGGACAATCATGTAGCGCTGAAGGCTCATAGGGTCGAGGCTGGCTACGAGATGCAGAGAACATCTTTAATTCGTGGGGAAGCCTGTCAGGCTTTGCTGGGTCTTGGGTCATCCGGTGGAAGCGGTTGATGACACGACTCTGTAGCTTATTCTGCAATGGAATCAAATCCGGGGGTGCGATTTCATTGGTAAGATTGAAGCTAATGTAAGAGTGGCTACCCTATTTGACTATAACGATTTACGGAGAAAGTCAAGCTCGACTGAAGGCTCTAGCATCTGGCCATTGCAGGTAGCGGTAAAGGCAATCAAGCTTTTATGGTTTCTGGGTCATCAATAGGCGGCCGGGAATGAAATGGCCGACAAACTAGCCAGGAATGGATATTACCCACCCTTGTGCGAACTTTTGTATGGATAGTTAAGCGAAGCCGAAGACTGTGTCATAGGATCAAATGAGGTCGAGAGTGGTAGCAAATTTGCCCACGATCATTAGGACAGGAACATTAGGACAGAGCAGCACAGGAACTTTAGGACAGAGCAGAATATTATGGAGCAGGGAGAAAACTTCTCACCTATCAACGAGTACTGTCCGAGTCAAGTTTAAGGTCAATAACACGGAGGAGACCGAGGCCGAACGGTGAGCTGCAGGGCGACACCTCTTTATGGAGAAGTTTTTACATGTCATAGTAGCTCACAAATGTTGCCAGCATTAGGAAGGGATAACGTAATCGAATCAGATTAGGATATACAATAGCTGTCATGTAGGGTCTTCGGCTCATAAAAGGCTCATTTATTATCCGATTTCGCTGAAATTTGGAACAGTGAGTTTTTCTAGGGCCCCGATAACCGAACCGAATATAGTCCAAATCGGGTAATATTTACATACAGCTGCCGATTTGCGGATTTAGGCTCTTAAATCCATAAAAGCAGCATTTATTGCCCGATTTCGCTGAAATTTGCAACAGTGAGTTGCAGTAGGATGCCCAATATTTGAAAGGAGAATGGTTCAGATCGTATCAAATTTGGATATAGATGTGTGGATTCAGGGCTTTAAGCCAATGAAAGCCCCATTTATAAACCGGTTTCGCTGAAATTTTGAACAGTGACTTGGATTGGACACCCGATATCCGAACCGAGTATGGTCCACATCGGACCACACTTGGATATAACTGTCTTATAGACCGATCTGCCGACTTGGGATCTTAAGCGCGTAAAAAGCGGATTTATTATCCGATTTCGCGGACATTTGAAACAGTGAGTTGGGTTGGGCCACCCGATATTCTGACTTTGGAACATTGTTTGGATTAGGGGTCCCGATATCCAAACCGAGTGTGACCCACATCGGACCACACTTGGTTATAGATGACATATAGACCGATATGCCGACTTAGGGTCTTAAGTGTGTAAAAAGCGGATTTATTATCCGATTTTGCTGAAATTTGGAAAAGTGAGTTGGATTGGGTCACCCGATATCCAAACTATATATGGTCTACTTAAGACCACATATCGATATAGCTGCCTTCATAAGCGTAGATATGCCTCTTGGGGGTGGGCTAAGCATCCCCCAGAAAAGTTTAACCACCAATTTGGCACAGTTGTTGGAAGTTGTACTTGGTACTGTTGTTGGAAGTTATAACAGAACACCACATGCAAAATTTTAGCCAAATCGGACAAATATTGCGGCTTGTAAGAGCTCAAGAAGTCAAATCGGGTGATCAGTTTATATGGGAGCTATATCAGGTTATAGACCGACCTAGACCGTACTTGGTACAGTTGTTGCTAGTTATAACAGAACACCACATGCAAAATGTCAGCCAAATCGAACAAATATTGAAGCTTGTAAAGGCTCAAGAAGTCAAATCGGAAGATCGGTATATATGGGAGCTATATCTAAATCTGAACCGATATGGCCCATTTTCAGTCGCCAATGATCTACATCAATACTAAGTATCTGTGCAAAATTTCGAGCGGATAGCTTGACGCGTTCGACCGTCATGGTGATTTCGTCAGACGGACGGGCGGTTGGAGGGACAGACATGGCTAGATCGACTCAGAAGACGAGACGATCAAGCATATATGGGGTCTTAGACGAATATTTCGAGGTGTTAGTATACCCCCATCCTAGGTTAGGATACCCCCATACTATGGGGGTAAAATTGCTGTTTATCGATCAACTCAGAAGACGAGACGATCAAGCATATATGGGGTCTTAGACGAATATTTCGAGGTGTTAGTTACCCCCATCCTAGGTTAGGATACCCCCATACTATGGGGGCGGGTATAAAAATTGCTGTTAATACCTTATCATA
Organism: Stomoxys calcitrans; assembly: GCF_963082655.1. Lineage (NCBI taxonomy): Eukaryota > Metazoa > Arthropoda > Insecta > Diptera > Muscidae > Stomoxys > Stomoxys calcitrans. The sequence goes on from NC_081553.1 coordinate 198,454,886, forward strand.
TTAAGCCTATGCTACCATATACATTAATTTTACAAATTCATTTATGACCTCCAATTGTTAAAAAAGTGCTCTGTGTGACTCCATGTGATCTTTCTGCTGTGACCTCCAATTATACTCATTTGTGTCCACCAAAGAAATCGACCAGAAAGTTGGAAAACGTAATCCTTGGCGAAGGAAGAGGCTGTATTATGCCTCTTTTAAAAGGCCGCCTCGAAAATTACACCACTTGCAGGATATGGGTTCGTAAGTATTGCATTTAGTGAATGAAATGCTTTTTCATTTCACTTCCTTGAGAGCACTGCACATGCAGAGCCATGAAACCAACTAAACATGCAGAACCATGTAGTCAACCCAACCCACTCACCTTCTCAACCACTTCACTGACTTTCATGTCTGTGTGGCATTGGCTGTGACAGTGGCGGCGATAGCGGTAGCTGTTACAACGCACATACGAGTACCAGCGTTTGCCAAGGTCCTTTCAAGTTATTTTGTTAGATTTTATTTTGTTTTTTGCGCCATCACCTTCTCAGCTTGAGTGCGTCTACAATTGTTCTTGAGAATAATGGAGAAAGCAGAAGCTCAGGGTAGAAAAGCTATAAAAATTAAATAAAAAATTGCAAAAACTGAAAGTTAAGGTTAAAACCAATGCTAATGCATCATTGCTGCAAAATTTGATGCTAGCACTTTCTTATAGAAAATGGGGTAGCTGCTTGGTTGGTGGGTCTATGACATGCTGTCGGATAAAGTTTTCACTTTTCATGTGTTGCAAAAATGGTTTAGTGGTTGCCTTGAGAGGTCTTTAATTTGATTTTATGTTAAAAACATTGAACTTTGTTTGGTTTTAAAATTGAGGCAACACTTAATAATTCGTAAGGAAAGCCTTGTTAGTTATGTGGTTACTTTATGGTTGATTGATATTGATGTCATAAATAATAAAATATTGTTTTGGGGGATGTAGAAAGGTGATGGAAGAAAGTTTGTGGCAGCAAAATATTGAAAATTTGTGTTTGGGGGTCTTGTGATGGTTGGGTGATATTTTTTTAAGGCACTGGATGTAATCAGTTGGTAAATTTGTAACTTTTAGGGATCACTTGATGTTACAATTTGACTGGTATAGTTGAATAAACATAAAATTAGTTCTGTATCTGATGGAAGTTGTATTTATTACGAAAAATCTTAGACATGGATGGACAGATAGAAGTACAGAGAGATACAGACAGACGGACAGATATACAGATGACCAGACAGAGAGATAGACCGATGAAGAGACAGGCTGATAGATGGAGAGGTATATGGACAGATGGACAGACAGATAGTCCGACTGGCAGACAGAGATTGGAGAAAATTGTTGATAGTACAGCCATAATGGTTCGTATCGGATGTATTGGGTTGACCAAAAAGTAATTGCGGAGTTTTTAAAAGAAAGTAAATGCATTTTTAATAAAACTTAGAACGAACTTTAATCAAATATATTTTTTACACTTTTTTTCTAAAGCAAGCTAAAAATAACAGCTGATAACTGACAGAAGAAAGAATGCAATTACAGAGTCACAAGCTGTGAAAAAATTTGTCAACGCCGACTATATGGAAAATCCGCAATTACTTTTTGGGCAACCATATTAGACCGTCCCATCCCATAAGGGAGAAAATTTTATTTGGAAGTAGGGAAACGCATACCCTCCATTTTCTTTTCTTTTGGTCCCAATAAGCAAAATAGGAAATATCATGATGATCGGTTGATGAATACACGTGCCGAAATTGCCATTCTTTGGAGGATTTTACGTATGAAAATTAAATTTGAGCAGTAAACTGAAAGTAAACTTTTGTATGACACCTATTATTACCTAACAAAAGATACACTACCACGATAACCAGTACTTTGGCAGCTAATAGTGTATCGGTCTGGGAATTACTTCCCAGCTCGATCTAGCCATGTCTGTCCGGGCGCGAATCCGCCTGTTTGTCTAACTGCATTTTGTAATCAAGGTACTGGCAGCATTTCTTATCCAATCTTTACGAAATTTTGCATATATCACTTTTGTTTTAGCCAATGGACAACGCTCTTAATTTTAATGAAAACCGGTTCAGATTTAGATACAGCTTTATTTAAAATATATTGCCCGATTTTCACTTAAATGGTCGTTGTTGCCGATTCGCACGAAATTTGGTATGAAGTGTTTTATTACTCATCTGGAAGCCTCTGCCAAATTACATCAAAATCGGTTCAGATTTAGATATAGCCCTAGTAGAAAGATAGTAGCCGACGTTGAATTATTGGGCTGTAGTTTCTTCTCTCTAAAGAGATGTCGCACTGCGGCATGCCGTTCGGACTCAGCTATAAACAAAAGGCCCCTTATCATTGAGGTAAAACTTGAATCGGACTGCACTCATTGATATGTGAGAAGTTTGCCCCTGTCCCTTAGTGGAATGTTAATGGACAAAATTTGCAATTTTCAGTTTCTGTAGGTTGGGTTCAAATCCCAACAACAGCAGCAGAAAATATTTTCATTGGTGGTTTTCTCTCATTCTAGTGGCGACACTTGTGAGGTATTTACCTTTGGTAATCAGCCGTGTATATTTTCTCTTAACTGCTGTCGCTCTGAGGCAAGCCGCTTGGACTCGGCAATAAAAATGAGGTCCCTTATGATTGAGCTTAAAACTGTATCGGACAGCACTCATTAATATGAGAGAAGTATTCCCGCTGTTCCTTACTTTAATGTTCATGGGCAAATTTGCAGTTTCTGTAGGTTGAAAACTATAATGGGAACTATATATCCAAATCTGAACCGATTTTGATCAAATTTAGCTGAGGCTTTCCGATAAGTGATACAACATTCCACACCAAATTTCTTACCGAGCGAACGATATATATATGGGAGCTATAACTAGGTTAAGTTAGGTTTAAGTGGCTGTCTGCCATCAGACTCACTTAGACGTTTTTGGCCATTGTGATACCACAGGAGCAGGAGAAGGAAGATGCCTTCTAATTCCTACCGCAGAACCATCTACATCGCTTTAAAAAGCCCAATAACTTCCGAAAGTGCAACTCATTCTGACTGCCAGTGCGGGACACACACACACAGAAGGTCTTCTATAGTCTCTTCTTCGTCGATTTCCTTACAGCTTTTGCAATAGTCGGTACTGGCAACCTTCAGTCGTCAGCACGTTTTCCGATTAGACAGTGACCTGTCATGGCGGACACAAAAAAAAAAATATTACAGACGGACTATGAGCATAGAAAGCATATACGGCCAGACGGACATGACTTAGCCGAATCAGCAGGAACTGCACCACTACTATGACTATAACTTCTGCGTATAGCCATAGTGGTGGTGCAGGGTACAGTTTGTGGCTTTGCAATAAATTTCATATAAATGAATACTTAGGTCATCAATTTCATGCTTGGATATAAAATACTCAACTGGATGCCTTAGAAACCACTACATGCAACCTTGGACATTATGGCGGCACGGTTTATCATATTTCGTATTTTCGTTTCACCAATGCCACAGCCTGCAGCTAGAGGCAGTGCCTTACACTCTACAAAAGTGTCGTCTCAGGTACGAGTATTCGATCGGAATCCTCCTTCCAGGCTTCCTATTGATGCCTCGATTTTACCGCGATGGTATGACCTGATCCTGACCTCTATCCATTCACATATAGCCTTAAGTCTATGGGTGAATGGAAGTTTTGTTAGGGTAGGTTAGATGATCTTGAAGAGATGATGCGGATATTAATACGGCCCATACCACTATGGACATACACCTTTGCCAGTAATCGGCTTGTTGTGCGCCCTTAATACTAAAAATTAACCTCGATATAGAAAGTCGAAGTGAGGAATTCCGTGCAACTTACAAAATCCCTTATTGTTTTCCATATCATGCCCCTAAGTTGGTTCATGTCTAGTATTGTGTCCCTACCAAAGTATCGGTGTCTGCTAGCCGCGAAAGCCGCGTAATGACATAGAAAATGGTCCAACTTGGCATGCTATCCCGTATCGACTACGAAGAAGTGACATCGTAGTCCCATGTGTCCTGTCTTGATACGAATACCATACTGACCTCCCTATTACTTCCTTTCAGGCCCCATTTCGAGCCTAGGGCCCGTCTGCATAGTGCTCAACATCTGTAGGCCTTCTCGGTACGCTTTTGAATGTGGCACTTCCTACTCAGTTTCCTCTTCAAAATCACCCCTAAAAATTTGATCTTGTCAAATATCGAAATCGTTCTATCGAGGAAACATGGTGGTTCGAATTGGCCCACCTTCATCTTCCTCGTAAAAAGGCAGATTTCGGTTTTTTCTAAATTAACATTGAGACCCCTATGTTAAGCCCAGTAGTATGGCTTTCGGCCCTTCTGCATAACTAATTCGGATCCCTACCACTTAGAAGTAGTGTAATATCGTCTACATAGCAGTCCCCTTAGTCAGCATTCGCAATAGGTTATTTATGGTGGCCACTCATAGGAGTGGCGATTAAATGACTCCCTGTGGCGTGCCATGTTTTTTTTTTCTCCCTTATTTTTATGTCATTGGACCCAAAATTTATCTTCCTATTCCTAAGCATAGGATTTATTCAGTCTCTAAGGACCCAATCCACCTGATACTGGTCTAAAGATTGGATCAGTATGTCGGTCCTCACATTTTTCAAAACACTCTCGATGTCAATGCATACCGCCAATGTGTATGGCTTGGTATCGAAGAATTCTTCTATTTTATGAAAAACCTCGTGCAGGGCAGTCTCCACCAACCTTTCCTCGACGTAGGCATGCGGTTTGTTTTTGCTAGATGTCCTACTCTTTATCATGGTATCCTCTATTTTAAACCTCGTGTAGGACATTCTCCATCGACCTTTCCTTGATATAGGAATTCTGTTTGTATTAGAGCAGTTCGATACATGTCATACTCTTTGTCATGGCATCAAAAATACATTCCATGATTTTGAATAGAAAGGATATAAGGCTCATAGGTCTGTAGGCGTTTGGTTTCGCATAACTAGCCTTGCCGGACTTGGGTATAAATACCACCCCCGCCTCCTGCCGGTCTTTCGGTGTATATGCAAGTCCTAGATATGCTGTGAAAATAATGGCCAAATAGGGTGCCAGATAGTCCACTTCCTTCTGCAGTAACGACGAAAATATTCAATCAGGTCCGGATGACTTAAATGGTTGGAGTTTCCTTCAAGACTTCCTTTACCACCATTTCTGTAATGATAAGCCTTCGAATAACCTCATTATTCCGCAATCCCGGTGTCTTCATGAGTCCCGTCGTAACCTGCGGAAAATGAGTTTTTGGCTCCGCTTATTGTTCATTGCATTTCAAACAATGTTTTCTGTAGTTAAGTATTTTCTAGGTTATTTCATATTTTACTGCATCCTCTTCAAATGTGAACACTCGTATGTGCAAAATTTCCAGTCACTTTAAATTTCAACAGATTTTCTCTTAAGCTTTTATTCGATAATAAAGTTGATGCCTCCTAGTTGATTAAGATGCCTTTCATCGACCCACTTACGCTTGAGTTGATAAAATATTGCAAACTTTTATAATTACAATGAACACTACATAGACACACACACACACTAAAACACACCTCCTACATAAAAGTAGTACAAAGGGCATGGTGTAGGCTTAGCTGCACTTTGGTGTTTGTATGTCATGTCATGAGCGTAGCTTAAAAAATTAGAGAGGGGGGTTAATAACAGCAAATGTTGTATAGCTGTGAGGGTTTTTTCTAAAAGGAATTTTGGTTGCATACAAAAATAATTTTTAGAGAATGCTTGCTCCCCAGCCATGCCATTTGGCTGACGCCCCTGATTTATGTGACATTATGCATAATGCACATTAATGCCAACACTTATTTTTGTTTGTATATGTAAAATAGTATTTGTGCTTAACAAGTACCTACTTGGGGTTGATTATGGCTAAGCATTTTCCATAATTCTTAATAAAGTGCTAATCCATGCAACAGTAGTTTTGTGGGGTATTTAGCTAATTGCATGAAAACAGAAGAGGAAGAAGACTAAACAAATGGGGATTTTCCAATAAAAATAGGGTTAAAATTTAAAAAGTTTAAAAACAAGTAAAGAGATGGATCTTTGAGATCCATGATTTATACTAACATCAACACTGATATACATGGTCAAATGAGATAAATCGCAAAACATTTTTCAATCTCAGTAGGTTGCACAATCAGAAAAATAGGACTTTTTGGAATTTAAGACAAGTTTCCGATAAATAATTACGCCGTTTATGAACCCAGGTTGTCATTATATGTAGGGATTTTGAGAGTGATAAACGGAAGATTAACAGTCATTTACAGTCTTACCGACTTATACAAAGGGAGATCTAATAATCAATCTTTCCAACATCACCTTTTTCTATGGGACAGGAAATCCAAACGAACCGGCTCATCGCTATGCTGTAGGTCAATGCGGCCTACGCACAAAAAGCACTTGCAGTGACATTGAACAAATGTTCAAGTGCACTACAAAAACAGTTCGGCAATGTTGATTTATTTTGTTGTTCTAAGCATTGATAAGTAGTTTGTGTCGGAATAGTGGAAAATTAGTCTTATTGCTCTCTTACTGCGCTTGGAAGAGTTAGGGGACTTATTGATCCCTGTTTACGAATAAAAGCGTGCTCTACACCGTGCTCAATGGTGGTTGCTATGTAGAGCACCTTAATCAATTTGACAAAGGTGTTGATGAAGATACATGGCGTATCAGAAATCGTGACACACGATGCTAGTCAAAGTATGTTGGCATCAGCACACACTTGCTAAACTTGTATAAGTATTTTGCTGTGCTATTCTTTGAAAAGAAAGCATTGAATGATCTCGATCTGGAATATGTTCGAAAAATAACGAAAAGGTCTTAATGATCAAAATAAAAGAGCGCAAGCAGACAAAATGAAATCGTTGATGGGGACCACCGAAGGAAGGAGGCATATTAATTTTGTTAATCCGTTTGCAGCCCATAGAAATATTCATTTCTGACCCAATAAAATATGTATTTTCTTGGGGCAGAGGACTGCCATCAGTAAATTTGGTGAATCTTAAGCCTTTTTTGGCAATATATTCCCAGCAAAGGCCGTGGGCGACTAAAGCGCATGTACCACTGTGCGACAATAAAACTGTCGTCAGAAAGACGAAAGTCCTATGATTTATTCAGATCGTGAGAAGATGAGGTAAATACTGAGAGGAAGGACGTCAGTATGGCTTTTTGGTATATTTTCGGAGCACATAGGGCCATGGATCCACTTATGTATATCCGGGGCTTCTAAGGACCCACAGCTCACACAGTGGGTTCATAGATGTTGGGCACTAGGTAGACCGTACGCTCAAAATGCGGCCTGAATCTGTGAATAGTTCACTGGGTCTCGAGGAGTGTAATTAGAACAATACTCATTTACGCCTCAGTAGTTTGGTGGCCTGTGATGGAGAAAAACTGCAATGTAAGGATAAAAGGTTCATAGAACATGGTTAGGAGGGGTGATGAGGTCTAAGTCCTCTAGGACACGGAAGATTATGTCATATAGGGGGCAAACTGATGAAGTGGCAGCTATTGCGGTTATGAAGTGATGAGAGAGTGAACAGAAGATAAAAGCAGGTCAGACCATCGCGTCATAATCGAGGCGACGATAGGAACCTGCATGGATTAGAACTCATTTCGAATCGGATAGCTGAGGCGACACTTAAGGTTGAGTGCGAGACAGCGACATGGTCTTAGACTAAGAGAACTCTGTTATTTCCATCTGGAAGTCCTTGCTACCCGGATGAATCAAATCTAGAGGCCAGAGTGGTAGTCCACTTTGAGGACACAGGGACTGAGATTTGTCTAAGACTTCGGAAATACGGTGCTGCACGCGGAGATCCGGCCGATACAGGAATGTGTTAGATGGTATGGTGTTATGGCAAGGATGTTGGACAGTAACCTGGCCATTGGGGTTGTAACAACCAGAACGATGAGATAAAGGTCAGCTCATGGACAGGATGTTAACGCCTTTTCTGAGGATGGCACGATGCTTATCGTTAGAGCGCCGGGCCATAGCGGAATTGGGGGGAACGAAAGGGCAGGGCAACCGCCCGTATGGGGCCAGAAGATTACAATTTTTTTAAATTTTGTGACTGTGAGACCTTCTGGGGTTAGGCAGTTCGAGTGAAGGTCGAAGGCGATGAACGCACTGGGAACCACTGTGGGACGGTTAACGGTCACTATGACGACGAAATCCGGAGGCCACCGTAGAGCAGAGGTTTGCATGTCCGCCTTTGACGCTGAACGCCAGGATTCGAATCCTGGCGAGACCATCAGAAAAACCATTTTTCAGCGGCAGTTTTCCCCTACTATGCTATGTAAAAACTTCTCTAAACTTCTCTGCGGCACGCCGTTCGGACTCGGCTATAAAAGGGAGGCCCCCTTTGAGCTTAAACTTAAATCAGACTGCACTCATTGATATGTGAGAAGTTAGCCCCTGTCCCTTAGTGGAATTTTCATGGGCAAAATTTTCATTTTGCATTGCATTTGGACGACGAAATTCTTATGGGGGATGTAGATCGTGAAAAGTAAACGATATTACTGAGAGTGGAAATACGAGATAGGAAGGAGGTCAATATGGCTTTCGGTATCTTTACGGGTCAAATTAAAGTTCGGGCACACTTATGGAGAATAGTTGCGGCAAGTGATAGCATGTGGGGAGGACGGTGAGACGTTGCAGCATTTCCTATGTCATTGCTCGGTTTTCGTGGGTAACAGGCACCAGCACTTTGGTGGGGACATAATACCAGGTATGAACCTACTCAGGGGCGTGTATGAAAAACAATTAAGGATTTTGTAAGTAGCAAGGAATTCCTGATATAGATTTTCTTTTTCGAGGTTAATTTTAAGTATTTACAGCGTACAAAAGGCCGCAGAGTTGTTTCTCCCTAGTGGCATGACATTTCAATCTAACCTAACCCTGATCGGTCATTGGGGCTAAAACAACCACACCGATAAGTTCATGGATACTCTTGGAGTGTAAGAAGAAGATTAATGCCTTCTATTAGGATGACGCGAACAGCATCGTTTGTAAGGATAAAAGTAAGGACAGGCAAATCGCCCCTTGGGGTCAGGAGACTGCCATCAGTAAACTTTGTAATTTCGAAACCTTTTGGGCAACCAAATCCGAGAAAGGGCCGTGGGCGACGAAAGCGCATGTAGAACTTTGGGATTGTTAACGCTTTCTAGGACGACAAAAATCTTTTGGGAGATCTTGATAGTGAGAAGTCGAGGCAATTACTGAGAGTAAGTCGGAAGATGACCATTTGACACATTGGTTAGACTCACTTAGATGTTTTCGTCCATTGTGATACCACAGAGGCAGAAGAAGATTCTAGTTCCTACCGTTGAACCATCCAGATCGCTTTGAAAAGCCCAATAACTTGCGAATGTTCACATCCGCTAAATCAGACAGGTTCTCAAAGAAATGAGAACCTAATGTGGAAATACTACTAACTGCTGGTGCGGGACACACACAGAAGGTGTACTATAATCTCTTCTTCTTCGATGTCCTCACACCTTCTGCAAAAGTAGTTGCTGGCAACCTTCAGTTTGTCAGCATGTTTTCCGATTAGACAGTGACCTGTCATGACGGACACAATGGCTGAGACGTCTGTTCTTGCCAATGACAGCAAAGCAGTAGACCTCTTCTAGTCTAGATTAGGTTATATAGTTTTGGAATGCCCACATCCCCCTCTTTGTGACCATCTATCATGCGTTGTCCTTCGGTCCTGAAAACTTAGCTTACATGTCGCTAGAGGCATACCCACAGATACCAGTATACCTGGAATGTGTAGGGTAGTTCCTAGCCTCGCAAGCTCATCCGCTTTACAATTTCCTAGGATATCTCTTTGGCGCGGCATCCAGAACAGGTGAATTTTAAACTGTTCAGCCATCTCGTTGAAAGATCTGCGACAGTCGAGAGTGGTCTTTGTGTTTAGAAATACGTTCTCCAGGGATTTAATGGCTGCCTGGCTATCTGAGAAGATATTTATGCCAATCGTCGTAATGACATTATATCTTAGCCATTCCAGCACTTCCTTTATTGCAAGGATCTCTGCTTGATAACCACTACGGGTAACCTTTTCGTTATGACCAGTTCTAGATCTTTAGAGTACACCCCAAAGCCCACCTGGGTGTTTAGTTTGGAACCATCCGTATAGAAGTCTATGTAATTTCTGTTACCAGGGATATCGTAGTTCCAATCGGTTCGATCAGGAATAGTGGTACAGTACTTTTTATCAAAAAGCGTCTCAGGTAGGGTGTAATCTACAAGCAGCCACATGACCAAGGAGAAAGCTGGCCGCCGCAAATTGGGTAGCCACATTGTCCAGAGGCATAAGATTAGCATTAAATTCAGTTCATCAGATGGTGTCGTTCTCAGTGCGGCTGTGATGCACAAACAAGCCATCCTTTGGATCCGGTTAAGTATTGAACAGTAGGTGGACTTTTGAAGCGCCGTCCACCAGACCACAACACCATATAACATTATAGGTCTGACAACTGCAGTATATACCCAATGCATGGCAAACGGTCTAAACCCCCAACATTTGCCAATGGCTTTCTTGCAGGTGTATAGGGCATGAGTGGCCTTTCTTGCCCATTCCAAAATGTTGGATTTGAAGTTCAATTTCGAGTCCAGCAAAACACCCAGGTATTTTGCGCTCTTTGTAAATGGAGCATTCACTCCACTCAAGGAGACAGGTTCCACTGTGTTGTACCTCCTGCTGAAAAGAACTACTTCTGTCTTGCGCGGATTTATACCCAGACCACTTTCGGTAGCCCACTTTGCTGTTGCACCCAGAGCTTTCTGAAGTATATCTCTTAGAGTGCTGGGAATTTTTCTCCTAACCGCAATTGCCACGTCATCAGCAGACGAGAGCACTTTTACGCCTTTTTCTTCCAGATTTTTAAATGGCTATTATCCAAAGTAGAGGAGACAGTACACCTCATTGAGGAGTTCCTCTGCTGACCCATCTTTTTAGATCCACAGATCCCAAGCCTGCCGTAAAAAGTTAGATATTAATAAACTATCTTACTGCAGAGTTGATGCCTAGAAACTCCCACTCCTTCATGATTGACGTCGGTTTTAGATTAGTGAAAGGATATAGCTCCCATATAAAATGGTCCTTCGAGTTGAATTAGTGGGCCCCCAAAAACCCGCAATTATCATCCGATTTGGTCAACATTTTGCAATAGTTTTTATACCCTCCACCATAGGATGGGGGTATACTAATTTCGTCATTCTGTTTGTAACTACTCGAAATATTCGTCTGAGACCCCATAAAGTATATATATTCTTGATCGTCATGACATTTTATGTCGATCTAGCCATGTTCGTCCTTCCGTTCGTCCGTCTGTCTGTCGAAAGCACGCTAACTTTCGAAGGAATAAAGCTAGCCGCTTGAAATTTTACAAAAATATTTCTCATTAGTGTAGGTCGGTTGGGATTGTAAATGGGCCATATCGGTCTATGTTTTGATATAGCTGCATATAAACCGATCTTGGGTCTTGATTTCTTGAGCCTCTAGAAGGTGCAATTCTCATCCGATTGGAATGAAATTTTGCACGATGTGTTTCGCTATGACTTCCAACAACTGTGTTAAGTATGATTAAAATCGGCCCATAACCTGATATAGCTGCCATATAAACCGATCTTGGGTCTTGATTTCTTGAGCCTCTAGAGGGCGCAATTCTTATCCGATTGGAATGAAATTTTGCACGATGTGTTTCGCTATGACTTTCAACAACTGTGCCAAGTATGGTTCAAATCGGTTCATAACCTGATATAGCTGCCATATAAACCGATCTTGGGTCTTGACTTCTTGAGCCTCTAGAGGGCGCAAATCTTATCCGATTGGAATGCATTTTTGCACGATGGGTTTCGCTATGACTTTCAGCGACTGTGCCAAGTATGGTTCAAATCGGTCCATAACCTGATATAGCTGCCATATAAACCGATCTTGGGTCTTGATTTCTTGAGCATCTAGAGGGCGCAATTCTTATCCGATTGGAATGAAATTTTGCACGACAAGTTTTGCTATGACTTTCAACAACAGTGCCAAGTTTGGTTCGAATCGGTTCATAACCTGATATAGCTGTCATATAAACCGATGTGGGATCTTGACTTCTTGAGCCTCTAGAGGGCGCAATTCTCATGCGATTTGGAAGAAATTTTGTACAACGGTTTCCCTCATGACCTTCAACACACGTGTTTATTATGGTCTGAATCGGTCTATAGCCTGATAATGCTCCCATATAAATCGATCTCTCTATTTTACTTCTTGAGCCCTTTGGGGCGCCATTCTTATTCGAATCGGCTGACATTTTATACAGGTCTCCAACATATTATTGAATTGTGGTCCGTACCGGACCATATCGTGATATCGCTCTAATAGCAGAGCAAATCTTTTATTTTATCCTTTTTTGCCTAAGAAAAGATGCCGGGAAAAGAACTCGAAAAAAGGGATCCATGGTGGAGGGTATATAAGATTCGGCCCGGCCGAACTTAGCACCCTTTTTTTTTGTTCTT